>NW_027397066.1:115335548-115393641 GCF_003265705.2 Callorhinus ursinus | reverse complement strand
CTTACTTTCTAGTCATTAAAAAATAAACTTGACTGCTAACTTTTTAGATCACCTTTACTGCTACTGTTCTGTCAGCTATTCAAATGCTTCTACTTAAGACATAGTCCTTAAAATATTGGATGCCTTAACCTTGTTAAAAGATAAACTGAAGCATATTAAAATTTTTAAGAGTTTACTTGAGCAAAAGTTGATTTGAATCAGGCAGCATTTAATCTAGCAGATAGAAAGGAGCTCTGAGGAACTGCATAAAATGAGACTTTTATAGGCAGAAGGGAGAAGGAACAAAGAACTTAGTGTAGGCAAAAAAACAGGCTGGTTTTTGCAAGGTTACTTTCATGTAAGCAATGGCAGGGATCTGTCAGGAAGATTGCCTAACTAGTACCAATCAAGTGTTTCCTGATTTGTTTAAAATTCCCTTACTGGGAGAGCAGAAACTATAATTATCTTGGTTTGGTGTTGTGGGGCTTAGCATAAGCAACTCCATTTTGGACTTGTTGTCTAGTTTTTGACAACCATGAACATCAACTTCGTAGTTGTGAATTTAGATGGGTTTTTATAAAGATGAGATAAGACAGGTTTCTCTTTCTTATATTAAGTTATGAGATACTTTAAGTATATTAAAGCTGTTGGGCTAATATTTTAGCCATTTGGTTTTAAGTAATAGAAAAATTTGTACTTACAGACCCAAGCTTCTGTGTACCTATATAATGGCTGTTTTGCCTTCTGCAGAAAAATAAGAGAGCAGAAGAGTGTTTTGAAAATATGACTTTTTATTTTGTGGAAATGACCTAAGCCTATCAAATGAAGAGATAGACATGTCTTTGTCTCTATATGTTTAGCTCTCCCATTATGATCCCTTGGTTTTCCCATCTTCACAATTCGGTTATCTATGTATGCTTATTTGAGGATGGAGTTTACCTCAGTTGTACATCTTGGAATCTGGAAAAAGAACTATATGTTGCCTAACTGAACATAATAAAAAAATTATAAGGGCTTTAAAGAGTCTTGAGCAGTCCCTTTCGATTGGAAAAATAAGGGTACAAGGTGGTAGACATTTTCTGGGTGGGATAAGTAGAGTCACAGAGTAAAAGAAAGGAATCTGAATTTCTCTAGGGCCATAATTTAGGGTAATATTTGTAATCCTATGAAACGTGAAAGTGAAATATTGTATGCCTAGAATGCTTTTTGTCATGTGAGGGACCCAGAAAAGTGTTCAGAACTTGGGAAAACTTCATAGTCTTGTGACTTGAGGTTATTTGGATGGGCATATACCAGAAAACAGTGAATGGAAAGGAAGACGTGCAAATTGAGAATCTATTATCTTTGATACCATTGTCAGTTCCTACTTGCCCTTTTGTGTTTATATATGGCCAACTCCCTAAAACTGTGAAATGCTATTGTCATACATCTCTTGCCCTATAAGCTTTGATTGACTTGCCAACACCACTAAAATCTGGATTCCTGGAAGCCAAAGCCATCTGGTACTTAAATTCTGTTCTTGGGGTGCCTGGGTGGCTCAGTCGTTAAGCGTCTGCCTTCGGCTCAGGTCATGATCCCGGGGTCCAGGGATCGAGCCCCGCATCGGGCTCCCTGCTCAGCAGGAAGCCTGCTTCTCCCCCTTTCCCATTCCCCCTGCTTATGTTCCCTCTCTCGCTGTGTCTCTCTCTGTCAAATAAATAAATAAAATCTTTAAAAAAAAATAAATAAATTCTGTTCTTACTGCTCCTGTCACACTTTGCAGTGCAAAATAGTAAACTGTTGCTCACACCCCCTTGCTCGTGCAGGGTACTCAGTCTGGACTGTCCTTCACCACTTCACTAGGGCTCGATGTTGAGCATTTCTGAAGACTCCACTTGGGTGATGCCTTCTCTAGAAAACCTTCCTGACTTGCCAGTCTGGGTTAGGCTTTGTCCCTGGCTCCCACTGTCCTTGTATATGGTCCAGCACTGACGCCTGTGCTCTGTCACACTATTCTATCGGCCATTCTATAAACCATGGGCTCCTTGAGGAGAAGTACTATGGGTTTCCCACTTTGTTTTCCCCACTCACTGAAACATGATAATCTCCTATATTGCTGGGAGTGCAAAAACGGGAAAAAATTGTTTGACAGTAAATGTACATCTACCCCATGACCCAGTGATCATATTCTGAGTGTATGCTGAAGAGAAATGATTGCGTGGGCCCCCAAAAAACATGTACAGGCATATTTATGATATCTATTATAACAGCTGTAAGTTGAAAGTAATCTGAAACCATCAACAGTAGAAAGTATGGTGTAATAAAATGAACAATATCAATAAAAACAATGAATTATTGCTATATATAACAGCATGGATGAGACTCACAAAAAAAAAGTCCAGAAAAAAAAGCCAGATGCACAAAAAAATAATTATTGTATAATAGTGATACAAGCAAATATTAGTCTATTGTGGGTTTTTTTTTTAAGATTTTATTTATTTATTAGAAAGAGAGAGACCACAAGTAGGTAGAGAGGCAGGCAGACGGAAAGAGAGAAGCAGATTCCACGCTGAGCAGGGACCCCAATGCGGGGCTCGATCCCAGGACCCTGGGATCATGACCTGAGCCCAAGGGAGACACTTAACCAAATGAGCCACCCAGGCACCCCAGTGTTAGTCTATTTTGATCAAACAAGTAAAACTAATCAGAGGTGAAAATAGAATAACAGTTGCCTTTACAAGAGAATGGTATTGACTGGAAAGGGCCATAAGGGAACCTTCTAGGGTTCTAGGACTGTTTTATCTCTTGATCTTTTCGTTGGTTCCATGGGTGTATAAATATGTAAAAATTCATCAAGTTGTTGATTAAGATTTGTGCACTTTACTCTTCATATGGTATACCTCTATAAAAATGTTAAAAAATAAAAAAATAACTCTGTACATATGGTTTAATAGAAAAATGATCTATGGGAACTTGGATTGTTGGAGATTTTTATCTTACAATAAGTATTTGTTTTTAAATTTTTTTTTAAAGATTTTATTTATTTAATTGACAGAGAGAGAGAGAGAGAGAGAGAGACAGCGTGAGAGGGAACTCAAACAGGGGCAGTAGGAGAGGGAGAAGCAGGTTTCCCGCTGAGCAGGGAGCCCAATGTGGGGCTCAATCCCAGGACCCTGGGATCATGACCTGAGCCAAAGGCAGTCGCTTAACCAACTGAGCCACCCAGGCGCCCCTGTTTTTAAATTTTTTATAATTCTGAGTTTGATTATAAATGTTTAAGAATTGACATTTTGGGTTATAATCGTAAAATATATTGATAATATATAACTCATTTACATCTTTTTAGGTTCTATCTCAACTTTGTTACTGAAGAAGTGGAAAATCCTGAAAAGTAAGTGGCCATATTTACTCTGAAATATTTATGAGGAATAAAATGTAACATTATACAACTGAAAAAGCAGACCTAAAGAAGCTCCTCAGTAGGGGCTAATTACCTCGATCCTTATACTCCTCCTCATTTTCTTAGGCAGATAAAATTTATTTGAATTTATTATAAATTAGATGTAAATAACTTTAGTATCTATTCCACATTCAACATGAAATTATCTGATAACCTGAAAGTATAAAATACTAAAGTTATATTTTAAGTAATCCATTTCATAAAAGCCTGCATACAACTTACCATGGACTTTCAGCTGCCCACAGATGTTCCATAAAACATGAACTCTTTCTAATAATTCATGTGAGTTTTTTGGTAACTATTCAATTAAAGAGAATAATGCAATTAATGAACAGTTAGTTATGAAAGCTGAGAAGTAACTGCAGAATACTATAAAAACTTGTAAATTTTAGTAGCTGGATGATTGCTTTTACTTTTTGTTCCTAGGTAATATTTTTGATGATTAGGTAATTTGATGATGATTTACATAATGTTCCTAAATTGAATTATTTTTAACTCAGGACTTAGATAAGTGAATTTTGTGGTTTCCATAAAAACGTTTGACTTTCTACAGGAAAGCAACATAATCTATGGGCAGAAGAGGGAAATTTTAAGAAATGCCATGTAAGATATGGACTGAATTATTAGGTAATTTAACTCATCTGGCATTCATTAAACTTCTACCATGTTTTAACCAATGTGCTAGGAACTTCTTACATGATGAATAAAGCTTGTATTTACGATTTTATGGTCTAGTCAGTTAATCAAATGTGTAAACAAATGAAAGTAGCATAGTATGATACCATAATAGATTATTTACTCAATTTGACAGAGAGTAAAGGAGGAAATACTTAACTCTGTCTAGGGAGATGTGCTTATTATGTAGGGTCTCAAATGATGAACAGGTATTTTTAGGTAAAAAAGAGTGAGAAAGAGTGAGAGTGAGAGAGAGAAGGAAAAAGGGGGAAAGACATCCAAGAAACAAAACATGTACAAAGGTGAGCAAAGGTGAGTCAGTATGAAATTGCCTAAGTATCAGAGAATAAGCTCAAATGTTCACAATTCACATTAAGGTAAACAAAGAAATTCTGGCACTGAGTATATCGGGAGGGAGATAGTAAGCCGATTAGATCTGGCCACGTAGTGGGGTTGTCAGAATTTTGAACATGCAAAACAGCAATCGGGGTTAAAATGATGTGTCATACTATCTGATTCAACTGTTATGCAAATCAATATGTAATTTAAACATGTGAAAAAGTTATTTTATTGAGAAATATGAGAAATTTATGACAGCACTTTCATATTTATAACTGGAATTGTGGTAGAGAACATACATTTACCAGGAACTCGTCTCTTCTAGCATTACTTTGAAATGATAAGCCACTTTGTGACTCCAAATCTATTGATTACAGAGATAAATAGGTTGCCCTGTTTTTACTGTTTTTGAGAATAGTGTGTAAGTGGTAACACAGAGAACATATTGCTCTTACTAGATTTATATATGTAAAATATGTATTGAATTTCCATTGTATAAAAGAGATATATATGGTTTATGTCTTTTAAGTCTAAAGACCCTTTAGAGAGCCCAGTTATGAAAAATCTAGTATCAGAAATATTTCTTAGGGAAAAAAAAAAGGCAAGCTGTAGGTTTGTGGATAAGACCTATAGTGTGACATTTGTTATATGGTACATCAGTGGTATAGATACAGTTCAGATTCTCTTGTAATGGTGTTTAACAGTTTAAGTGTGGTTTTATTTGCTGTATATATAATCCTATTGTGTATATTAAGCATATTTTGAAATTATTTATGCCATGATTACCTTGATCTGAATTTCTGATGCATTCTATTGAAAAAGTATGCCATTCAAGATTTTCTCTCTCTTTTTCTTTCTTAATTTAAGGGTCTTAGTTTTACACGTTGATCATGTCCATGATTCAGTATGTACAACTACTAAAGAACAGTTTTGTATTGATTTGGTGTTTTGTCGTTTTTGTTGCAGAGAAGTTTCCTCATCTCAAAAAAGTGAGAATAATTATAGCACTTACCTCATTGGGTGGTGGTAATGAGTTAATATGCATAAAGTTCCTATATTAGTGACCGTACTTTTTAATCTCTACATAATTGGTTGTTTTTACTGTAATTATATTCTGATTTTAAGAACAACATAAAGTATTACTCATATTAGAGTATTTCCTCGGTTACAGTATCCTAAGCCATTCTCTTTCTTCAGTATTTCTGAAAGAAATATGAAAAATTATTTCACACCATATTGAAGCCTGTTCCATAAACTTTCAGCACTGAAATTGAATATGCATTTTATGATCTCTCCTCTTCTTGTGTACAGATTTCATTTAATTTTTTCTATTCAGAGAAAGTAAACTAGTATTTTAAGGGAAAAACATAGGATACAAGAGTTTCATAATAATTTAAAAGTAACTGTCAAAACTGATTTAGACTGATTATTATCACTAGGTATGCCAGACAAAATATTTTCATTTTCTGGCAATCATGATTCTGTAAATGTCATTAAATATTTCTAAATACTTTTTTTTTAGTTTAACTCTTTTATTTATTTATTTATTTATTTATTTATTTATTTATTTTAATACCCATCACCAGGCTAACCCATCCCCCCGCCCCCCTCCCCTCCAGAACCCTCAGTTTGTTTTTCAGAGTCTATCGTCTCTCATGGTTCGTCTCCCCATCCGACTTACTCCCCTTCATTCTTCCCCTCCTGCTATCTTCTTCTTTTTCTTTTTTCTTAACATATGTTGCATTATTTTAATTTGATATTTTAAGGTCTTAAACTAAGGAACTTCTCAGGAGAGATTAAGTAAGAATCTATGGAATTTTAGGTCCAGGTAATTAGTAACTGCTAAGTCTTAAGTTGAAGAAAGAAACCTCTGGTACTTTTTTGTTCTGCTATACTAGGGTACTTAAGTATCCAATTTTTGCCTAGAAGATTCTGTGTAAAACTTAGGTTACCTGTTTGTTTTCTCAAAATCAGAATATAAGAAATCCACAAAATCCCCTTAATGGAAAGCAAAGACTAAATTTGTACTGTGTACGTATCAACCAAAGAAATTCAGGGTTCTAAGCAACTTATTCAGTGCCTTAATTTTAAAAACAGCATTTCCCTATAACGTTGACAATCAGTCCAGGTCTTTTAAAACTAAGTCTTATTTTTTAAACACAAGGAACAATTTGGGAAATATTTATGGTTGAACATAGAGAACAGATGGTAAAGTTATGTGAACCTCGTCCAGATGTGTAATTTGTATTATTTTGTAGGTAGATATAGCTCCAAAATATCTTTAGTTACAAGGGAGAATAATTATAATTCCGTCTCCTTTGTGACATGCCAAGATAAATGTGTTTCCCAATCAGTCATGGGTGCATGTGTCCAGGTGTGCTGCAACGGGTAACTTCCTGGCAGCTGGTGAAATGAATCATCGGCTGAACATACAACACCTTTTACTATCCCCCTCCACCTAGGCAATAAAATTTTGCTAAAATTGTGACCTAATAGAAAAAGTGATCATTAATTATATCACTGAAAATAGCAATGTGATTTAAAATATACAGAATGTAGAATAAGGTTTCATGATCACAATTGACTATCCTTTACATATAATTTAATTTCGGTGGAAATCTTTCAAATTACCTAATGTCACTCTATGGAGTAATTTTGGAAGTGCTGTTATGAGCATGACTTATAGTACAGTTCTCTAAGTGTTAAAACAAGTGAGAGGTAAACTGGGAGATTAATGGAATCAAAATAACTAGCTCCTGACTTCTTTCTTGTATTATGTCTCACTTTCTCTTTAAAGCTTGTAAAGCACTAATCCTAAAAATTGGGGTAAAATTCCGGCTATATGATTACATTTATAATGCTAAAAATGTTCCCAGTGTCTTTTTATAATGTTTTCTTCTCTAAGAGTAGTTTTGGATCTAAGGAAGTATCAATCCTTTAAGAGGCACTTAATATATTTATGTAAAATGACAGTAATTATTGTGGAAATTTTTGTAACATTTTGTAATTATCTATAGCATGGTGGCTGACTCCGTAAGAGCAAAAATAGTATTCTGAGGAGCAAGAATGTCCGAAGTTTGGACCATGAAGGTGATAGAATCCCAAAGAATATCTGAATGGCCCCCCATCAAATGAAATGCCTAGTAGTAGTAAGGATGGCTAATGTGTACCTTCGTTTTTAAACACCGAAGTGTTTTTCTTCGCAAATATAATGAGTTTTGCCTTATGACATTACTTGTGTGGAGACTGTGCAATCTATCATTGTTCCCAAAGTTACACAGTGCAAAGAACATATCATTGAGATGTATAATGTTTGTAATCCTGCTCTTCAATTGATCAATCATGTCTTGTGTTGAGGAAAGCCAAGAAATGAATTGCTTTACTTTGACCTTGGGGGTCTGAGATTAGTCGGTTTGTCTATTAGACTTGTTCCAGTGTTCTTCTCACTTCATTTATTCCCTCTGTCTTCAAGAGTTGGAAATAGTCGACTTGGTGGAAGTCAGTAAAGCTTGATATCATCAGTCATTTTTAAAGAACAGGCTATCAACATGGTCTGAATAATCAACTTTAATAGAAGGTTTAAATAATCAGAATGTCATGTTTAATTAATACTTTGCCTACTTCCAATTTATATTAATTGATGCCTGAAAGTCATCACACCTTGTACCAACGATAACTTGGAAGAAGAGAAACTTGGCTTGGGGAAGATGCCCAAAGACCTTTATTTAGGGCAGTGTGATCGATCAGACTGGTTCATAAATGGTCCATGATCACGTTATTTGCGTTCAGTTCAGATATTGCCATCTTAAATTCTTATGTGTTTCTATTCTTATTGATTAATATTAAGTCAGTGTAAAGGCATTTCTTAATAACCACTATACTGTTTTATAAGGCCTATTGCTTACAGGACATGTAAAACTGTTAACCTGATTAAAAACACAGCAGAACAAACCAATCTAAAAATCTTGCCCGAATGTTCTATAGCTAAGTTGCATGACAGAACATTAAAGGTTGATTTGAGGTCTTTTATTTTGCATTTTGGCATTTTAAGGATCCAGTTTTCTATGAGAGACAAATCTTCATCTTTATCTAGTTTGTAGCTTTCTAGCTTAGCCGTTGCTGGAAAATAGCATATAATGTCACGAGTATATAAATGTGTAGATTACAGCACTACTATGAGTTGTGATTTTTTTATTACAAAGCAATGTTATCTGCATTCTTAGAATATTTCTGAAGTTTATTTGACAAATACTCAAGTGATATATGTTCTTAAGGAATGTAAACTAATTTCCACAGAGAATTAGCTCACTGCAAATAAATGCATATAAAAAATCTGGATTATTAAGCAGAATTAATTTGTAAAAGTATTTGCTGAATGAATTTCTTCAAAATGATGTCTCCTAATTGGGTTAACTTATAAAAAATTTTTAAAGATTTTATTTATTTGAGAGAGAGTGAGATATAGTGAGAGAGAGCACGAGCAGCAGGGGGAGAGGGAGGAGCAGGCTCCCCGCGGAGCAGGGTGCCCGATGCAGGGCTCTGTCCCAGGACCCTGGGATCATGACCCGAGCCGAAGGCAGACGCTTAACCGATTGTCACCCAGGCGCCCCTAAAATTGAATTTATACCCAAGTTACAAAGATTACTTTGGCATAATGAAGTATCTCTTTATTAATGACAATAAGGAATTGTTAGAATTATCTTAATATGTGACAGTGCTTCTCTTCAATCATTGAAATAATTGATGCCTAAACTAAAATCATTCTATTTTGTGCATTTCTTCTGGAAATATAGGTAAAAAGTTTGGTATATCCTTTTTTAAATATGTTTCAAAATATGTATATAATCATACTGGTTGAGCCACTGATATCACAGAGAAGAGATGATTCTATTTTCAAAGAACAAGGTCACCAAATTACTCTTCCTGGCTTTGCTTAGTCTAAAAATTTCTCAGTGATGGAACATGTGGTTGATGTACCCTGGGATAAAAATTCTTGCATTTCTCAGCTTCACATATGCATAAAAAATACATTTGGCTCAAACACAGTTTGTTCATGTAAAGTTGAAGTGTCAAATAAGTGGTGCAGAAATTATAGGATTATATTATAATATTTTATCAGGCAGTAATAGAAGAAGACAGATATTAATCCTTCAAGTGCTTTGTGGAAGCCATTTAGTTTAGTTTTTTTTTTTTTTTTTTTAAGGATTCTGACCCCATTAGGTGGCAAAAATTTGAAGGTCAATGCTTTTGACTATTTTACATCCTTTCATATTACTTGTTGCTAAATTTTAATTTTAATTTTATTGAAGTTTATATTTTGAGTTTAGAATCATGAACTAATGTTTTAGGTGAAGTACAAGTGGCTGATTTAAATTTACCCTATGTTTCTGTTTCCTTTAGTTATTCATAAAATAAGAGACCAGAAATGGTATAATGAGTGGAATCAAAAAATTTCAGAATTAGGAGGGCTCTTGGACACTGTGTAATCAAGCTCTCCATCAGGGGCATGAATCACCTCTATAATATCTTTAAACAGATGTAACTCATATAAAATAAAATGAGAAACCGACTATACCTATTGTGAACTGGGCTACCAATATTTTTTGCTTTCACATGTTGATTAGCAGCCTGTTAATTTCTGTGACCATTTCAAGCTTTGATAAATTGTTGGTGGGTAGTATAAAGAGGGTAGGGCAGACGTTTTGACTGTAACAGGTACAACCCAATGAAAAATTAAATGACACACATCAGAGGTTACAGAGTTAGAATTCTTTTATCTGAAAGGAAATACCTTTTGCAATCAGATGTAAATGTCAGTCATTAGATTGTCTCCTGCTTTTGAGTTCACAGTTTAGTGACTCCCTTATCCATATTCTCATTTATGCAAATAAGCTACTTTTCTCTGTGCCTGGATTTGAATGTTAATGATCGTACCCCAAAAAGTAGCTCACAGATAAGTTTTACATTCTGGGGTATACTTGGTGAAAAACTTCTTAGACCACTGCTATCTTGTCTGTGGTCTGCTGCTTGGCATTTATTCAGATTCAGTGTTGTTTAAAATTCACAAAAATAGAATAATATCCCATGTTGTTCTTTATGCACAGAGACAAAATGTGTCCAGGCCATTGTATTTACACTGGCCATACACTGTCATAATTTTGATAATTTTACTCTAGTCATAATCAAACATTGACTCAGCTTATCGATCTACTCAGGAAAATGAGTAACTTTTGAATTTGTATAGGCACAAGCTAAAACTGTATTACCAATGTAAACATCTAAAATGAAGCAAATGAAGTTGAGACTTCCCAGTGAAGAAAGATTTCCTTCACTTTTAAATGAACTGTGAAAATATTTACTTACTGAGTCTTTGAAAATAGCACCAGTTTAGGAAATCAAAATTCTAAGACTATCTCCTCTTTAAGTAGCTATTTGACCTTGGGCAGGCCTCTAAGTTGCTTCTGAATCTTTGTTTATCAGTCTTAAATGGAGGGTGTTAATTCCCATATTAGAGTTCTCGTGGGGTTGTGAGGATAAAATATGTGAAATTCAAAAATGTTAATGAGCTCGACAAGTAATATACAAACGGTTGCCATCTGCAACCCAAACCTATATTCTTGAAAGATTAGAACATTTCATAATTTTTGAAAAAAATTAGAGGATTAGCATAATTGTTTTATGAACAGGGGTGCCTTTTCTACACAAATGACCTATTAATCAGCTTGAAAAGTTGTTCTGCATCATCAGCAAAGTACCCAATTATTAGTAGATAAAAGGTTCAAAAGATGATGAGAACTGCTTTTTATTTAGTAGTCTCTAATCTCCCTTAGGTAGCAATATGCTCACGCATCATAATCAGGATAAATTTCTTGGCAGGTTTTTTTTTTCCTTTTAAACCAAATATTTGTATGCCCACACCCATACTGTCACCAGCACACTGTGGGCCGATGGTGCTGATATAATGGATGGACTATTTGTACTTCCAGTGCAGTCACTTATTTTTAGGTTTACTCTCTCACCAAGAAACTCCTTTATGAAATTTGACAAACAAGGGTTTGATCTGAGTGACTGGCATCATGTATTTAAATTTTTATTCTAATTTCCAGAAGAGAAGCTATTGAATTGGTATAAAACAGGAGAACACAAGTATTAGTTTACCCCCCAAATGTTTTTTTTAATGAATTTTTGCCTAACTGAAAAATGCATAGCCTTTATTAAAAATATAAATTGTATTTGTTATCTTAGTAATAGATGGATTACAAAGTAACACTTCAGATTATTTTTCAATAATATGATGTATATTATTTCCATTGTTTTTTTTTAACGTGGGGCCCAAACTCATGACCCCAAGATCAAGAGTTGGATGCTCTACCCACTGAGCCAGCCAGGTGCCCTTATTTCCATTCTTCAGTTGAGAAAGTTAAAGCTCATAGAAGTGAAGTAATTTTTCATGGCTGTGTAATTAGTGAGAAGATTAGGATTATAATCCATGTTTGATATAGTGCATGGACTGTTTGTTTTCAGAGAGCTTGTACCCTTTCCAGCATGCCAACTGGTCTCTTTTAAGAGGCAAAGCAGAAGTGACTCATGTGTGTACAAGGTGTTGTAATGGTTAAGAAAGTAACTTTGCGGTGGAAGAGGAAGTTGGAAGAAAAGTAGGATTTACAAAGGTAGAAGAGAGAAGTCAAGCCATCTCAATGGGGAATGGGCATACACAAAGTCCTAGTTTCAAGGAATAATGTATAGATTGCTCTAGCTTCAGCAAAGGATTGTAAAGAAGAGGGGAAGGCAAAATGGTAGTAAGATGTGGATGCTGATATGGGGTGAGCCTCCATTATAAGAATTTTGGACCTGAGCCAGTAGCCAGTGGGATAGGGTGAGTGGGGGTGTGTAGCAAGTTTTGGGTATATATGAAATGGTGGTTAGGGAAGATGTACCTGATGGCAGGTTCAGTGGGTTTTCCTTTTGTGACATATGTACAGTTTAAAGAGAGTTATAATCTGTGAAGTCACATTTCAGGCTTCTTTTATACGTTTATTATCAATAAAAGCAAATGTCTTTGAAAAGTTAATTGCCTTCTGGACCTGAACATTACTACAGTCAGACATGGTGACAAATAATGTGGCAGAAAATTCTGGCAAATAGCATCATAATGGCCACATTGTCCCAACTCAAAGATAGGAACTAAACTGCTTAGAGAAAATGGATGAGTCAACCTGGTGTTCACATACTCTCTTAAAAAATAGAGTTGTCCTTTTTTTTTTTAATGAAAAAGATGGAATAATTTATTCTCTATTCCAGAGGAAGAGCAAATGAGATCAATTTAAATGAGAAGAAAGTTCATTTTAAGATAAAATTATATTCAAAAGTATTGAAACAAGAAAAATCTCAAAATAGAGATAAAAGAAATGATCATTTAGCCATGATTCTTTAGATGCTTAGGTGGAAAAATGAGGCAGACCATTGCTTAAGCTTGCTTCTAATTCTATAATATTTTGGTTCTATTTTTAAGTTAGTGAATATATGGGAACCAACGCGGGGAATCACATACTACACCACAGGTCTGTGTTACTGGAGAGAGGTGTCACATGCTAGGAAGATAAAGGAAACCCTTGCTTAAATTGTAAGGTCAAATAGAATCCTGAGTCAAAGTTTGGAAATATTTCAAATAAGATGTGTCAATGATCTGGCTTTCAAACATTTGGTATTCTAGCAAAGGGCGAGTTAAGGAGGGGACGGAGACAGCAATGTCAGTACAGGGGAAGATTTGGGCTGGAAAGCAGCGGGTACCACCAAGCACAGTGAGACTCACATTGGTGTTGTGGAAAGAGCTCTGTGCCTGGAGTCATGTGACTAAGAACTTCCAGTTCTGGAAATATGTAATTCTGTGACCATAGCTATAGCCTTTAATCCTCTCTGAGCCTCCAATTTCTCAGCTGTGGAAATGGAATGGTAGAGTATCAAATTCTGAGTTTCCTTTCAACTCTAGTATGTTCTATGATTCTTACAGATGACATGGAAGTACCTCGTTTAACATGAAGATATCATTTGGGAATATGGCCAACGGTGAGAAACATAGGCAGGAGATCTGTCTCAGGAAGAAAAACAGACCCAGAGAAAGGGATTTTGCAGCCAGTTTCTAGATATCATGATGATTGGGAGATTAGGTAGGACTAAAACTTTATGAGTTATTTCAGGAAATGATAAGAAGTCTGAATGGACAAATGGGGAAAGGGGAAACAAAGCCAGAGCGATACCCTACCACATGGGAACTTAATTATTAGATCCTGACATTCTACTGTCATGGTCATTCTCTTAGGGAATAGATAGCAAAGGATGTGATAATGTCTCTAAATTTCTAAATTCTTTCAGTTTTCATGTTACCCATGTGTACAAATAGTTCTCCACCCATTCACCTTCTTCCATTCACACATTGGCATGGCTGGCCTAGTTTATTAGACTAACTACCTATTACAAATAAAAAACACAGTGGACTTGACCTTGAGAAAATATGTCACAAAAGCCTGAGATTTTTGAGTTGGGAAGGAAGTAGCCGTCAAATTTTCTATCCCTTTCATTGTAAAGATAAAGAATTGAAGCCAGAGAGATGGATTGATTTGTCTATATTTACATTTGTTTATATTTAAAATAACTGATCCCTTTCTAGTCCTCTTTTCAAACACATAGCGTTGTTGAATACAAATCTAAGAGTGATGGATATGGCAAGATTTTAGCCTCGAAATTAGCTGGGGGGAAGAATGTAATCATTAGGAGTGACTGTATGTTATTTGAGATTGGAACGAAATGGCTTTTAAAAATGTATAAAAGCATTAACATTTGCCTGCATTTGACTTTCTAAAGCTGTTTTCAAACACATAATGGAAGAGGTCCTAGGCTAGCTGAATTAAATAATCTATTTCAGGTTGTTTATTGAAGGTCATTTGGTTACATGATTAAAACAGAAACTTTATGACTAGGAAATGCTGAAATGCTAGGATATTGTAAGGAAATAGTTGCTTTTTATTTTCTCTAAGATTTTTACTGACACACTGATTCTCAAAATAGTTCTGATATCTCTTTGGGGGGACAATATTTAATTTTTCTGTATTGATATTATCAAACAATCAAGATCTCACTTGCCATATTCTGGCCTGGGGCAAGCAAAAGAGAAATTGATATAAAAGACACGGTTAATTTTGTTTTGAGCCAGAAAATGACAAAAGAAATGAGTGAGATAGATTGCAAGAGGAGGTCATGCTTATAAACTACTGATTTGTAGCTGCTCGGGGTCTGGTGGAAGAAAGGGTAAATGTGTTTTAAATGTATGTAAGTGTTTTGCTATTTGATCCTCTTCATGCCATGGCCTCTGGCCAAGGAGAGGCGATCAGTGGCAAATGCTGGAAGAAGACAATGGCCAGTTGAACTCAGCGATGTCCGGAGCCCTTTGTCTTTTTGTCGAGCCACAACCTGAACTCTGAACTGCAGTGAGGGAGACAGCTTCAGCCTGGGTATGGAGGTGCTTTTCAACCTTCAAGTTTCTGATGCAAGTCCTCTTCTCCAAAAGACAGGGCTACTTCTGCTCCTGTTGTTGTCATTTCTTTTTTTTTAAGATTTTTTATTTATTTGTTTGAGAGAGGGTAAGACAAAGTGCACAAGCTGGAGGGGAGAGACAGAGGGAGAAGCAGACTCCCTGCTGAGCAGGGAGCCCGATACAGGGCTGGATCCTAGGACCCTGAGATCATGACCTGAGCTGAAGGCAGATGCTTAACCGACTGAGCCACCCAGGCGCCTGTGTTGTTACCATTTCTAAGGCGGCTCCCTGCAGACTTCCCTCACCTCTGAGCCCGGGCTCTCCAGCTCCATAGCTCAGATCAAGGGGCACCCGGGAGCACAAGACAGCCTGACGATCTCCCGCTCCTATTTCTCCTAAAAGACACATCTTGTTTATGCCATTTTTACGTGGCTAGGATGCAAATTTCCACCTAGCAGTTATGGTCAAATGATCCATTTAATCAAGTTCTAGAAAGGAAAACTTCTATGTTTTCTAGACCCTGCTAGAAAAAGTAATCGTAAAACTTTATGATTTTCATAGTATTTTCATTAACAGTAGGGGGTCTTTCCCCCTTTTATTTTAATAAAGTAGTAGTCAAATTTTAAAATACCAAAAACTATGTAGAAGAAAATTACAATCACCTGTTGTCTCATAATCACATCACATAGAAGCCCCGTTACTCTTTTGATGTTTTGCTTTTTCCCCGCGGTGTGCAATGTGCCTGTGTTTGTGCTTTGCTCATATGTATTGCATTATATTACTTGAGCTAAATGTACATATGCATTTTTCATCGTCACTTTGGCATTACATTATGGGTTTAATTGTTTATGTGTTGGCTGTTTCCCCTATGAGGGCCTGGGCCTCCTTCTGTGTCATTCATTGCTCTATCCCCAGCAGCTCAAGGGCACCCATGTAGTCTGTCCTGCCATCCAGATTTGTTGTATCTTAAGCTCAGCTCTAGCACTTTTTATTCATCTAGATCTACACTGCTTTTCTCACTTAACATCATTTCATTAGATTTTCCTGGATCTTGTGAATCTTAGCAACACCGTTTGTAATGGTGATACAGTATTTCACTGGGTAGGTATACCAGCATTTACTCATTTTTCTGTTAGGCATTGAAAATGTTTCCAGTTTCTTTTAGTGTAATAATGCTGTGTTATACATTTGATAGATAAATCTTTGTACATATTCAATTATTTTCTTAGGAAGATTGCTGGAAGAGAATTACTATGTCAAAGGCAATAGACTTTTAAAAAGTCTCTCTTTGTATTACCAAGATGCTTTCCAAAGCATGTACATTGGTTTCCTCACTCAGTAGCAATACTTAAGAATACTTAATCAGCATTGAGTGTCATTATTTACAAAAATCTTTGTTAATTTGTTAACTGAAAAGCAAAAATTATACCTCATTGTTTTAAATTGCATTTTTAAAATCACATATGAGGCTTAATACTTTCCCCATGTTTAGTAGCTGTATGTCGTTGACATTTTGGGGCATGAATATTTGTGATTCAATACAATTCTTTGTATATTATGGGTACTAATTCTTTATTATATTGATTGCCAAATTCTATCACAGTTTTTCATGTAACTAAATTTTCTTTATGATTTAGCTCATAGAACTTTGAATTTATATATCATAATTTAATTAAATATTTAAGTTTGTTACATTTAAATGTAAGTTTTAAAAATATTTCTGTGTATTGCTTTTCTGTCATAAATCTTTTTACATCCCTAGATCATTTAAATATCACTCATATTTTCTGTTTGTTTGTTTATTTGTTCCTGATTCCTTTTTGACATTAAGCTTTTTCACTTATGTGGAATGGATTTCTTTTAGCATGATATAACGTAGGCTTTTGATTCCCCCCAATTTTTCAATATCCCAGCATTTGTTGAACAGTCATATTACCCCCTAGTTTATGATATTTACTTACTTAGTTTATAACATTAACTCATAAATTATGACAGTTGTTATATACTAAGTTGTATTTTGAGGTAATTTATTCTGCTTGACTTATCTTTCTATTGATACATCAGCCAATTACTATATAATTTTTATTGAAAGTTTTAATATTCTTTCTTATCTGGACAGAAAGATGGCCTTACTTATTACTTTTTCTCTCTGAATAAATAAATATTCAGTGTAACATATTTGGAGGGAGGCAGTTTCTACTCTTGGCTTTTCATGAATAGGAAGAAAAACTGTATAATGCTTTGAAATTTAACACTCATAGTTTTTCAAATTATCTTGGTAGTATTATCTTGCAGTAGAATCTGCTCTATATAAAGATATATTCTATATGTATGGCTAAATCCTTTATGGTCCATACATTTCCTTTCCTGTATCCTACAGTTAATTATTAACTTGTTTTCTTCTCTTTCTTCTTTCACATTTTGAAAATACTAATTAAAGTAACCTACAAGGTACCTGTCATTGATACTAGTCTCACTCTTTTCCCCTTTATGCCTTTCTTTTTTAATCCTTGAACCTTTCTAACGGAGCACAATTTATAATGATTTTCTGTTTCCCAGAATATTTTTTTAACAAAACACCAAATGGTGTTATTAATGGAAATATCAATGGAAACATGCAAAAAATATTTCCTTATGATCCTTATAATTGTTGAAACTGCCCTTCTAGGGATCAAACATAAATGAAGTTAATTATTTTATATATATATATATTTATACATTATATATATTGTATTATATCATATTATATTTGAACCAGTTGAATTTATATTCCTGATAAAAAATCCTTTACCAAGTACATTATAAACATGGTAATAAACACAGTTCCTAAGCAAACATACATTAGAAAGAATAAGATATTTTTTCCTTGACACCTTTTTTATATATGAACCAAGTATCTGTTGGAAAATATTCGAGTCACATTTTTATACATCTTTTAGGTGTTTACTCCTTTTTGTTTTTTACAGAAGCAGAATGGCAATGTTGGAATATTTCATTACTAGCCTCTGTTTTCTTACGGTGGTTCCCGTTCATTTGGTATATTCTAAATTTATGCGTAAAATTCAACACAAAACCACAATTGAGTTGCTGTCTCAAACCTAACAGTCAATCGGGAAGCTCAGGGTTTTGACCAGGACTGTGAGTTGGCTGCCTTAGTGTATTTAGAAATGAGTTTTCCTCGAGCCCCTTTGCCTTCCTCACTGACGTCGGTTCAGTCTGCGGTCCATTTCCATTGGCTGCTTCATTTTGATTGCGAGGCCTGATCCCTCCCACGGTTCGAACACCCTGTTTGTTTGTTCTACTGACGCCCCACTGATGGCCGCCAGCCGGTCGTGCCGTGCTGTGTTTGTGTTTTATGGGGAAGTGTTCATGTGTGGTTGCTGTGTTTGATATTAAATCTGAGATGAACTTCAGGAGGTTTCCTGCTTTTTATTAAAAATGATTTTAGCTAGGGGCTGTGTTATCCTGTTCATAAATCAGACGTTCTGAGATTTAATAATTTAGAATTCTCATGAGGATTTGGTGGAATAAACATTTCTTTTCTCAGTTAAAGCTGCCTCTTAACTTTTTTTTTCTTTTTTCCTCTTCATAGCTTCCATTTATTTATTTTTTAAAAGTCTTCTTTTGGAAGGTTTGTGCAGATCTGTCTCATGGCTGTGAAAACAATGTAAAAGAAAGTCAAAATGATAGCTTCGTTTGGTTGAAGTAATTTAAATTGGTAACTTTTTTTTAAAGATTTTATTTATTTATTTGAGAGAGAGAGAATGAGAGATAGAGAGCACGAGAGGGAAGAGGGTCAGAGGGAGAAGCAGACTCCCCGCTGAGCAGGGAGCCCGATGCGGGACTCGATCCTGGGACTCCAGGATCATGACCTGAGCCGAAGGCAGTGGCTCAACCAACTGAGCCACCCAGGTGCCCCTAAATTTGGTAACTTTTATGAGTCCTCCCATCACTATTGCAAACAAGTTTCTATTTTAAAATTTTCTTAAATCCCATGTTATATCTTTCAAATTAGTCCTCTTGTCTCCCTACTTTAATGAACCACATGTCCTAGAAATAGAAGATTGATAAAAAGAAAAAAACAACAACAACCAGAAGCCAAGGAGGTCGGGAACTCTTTCCATATGTGGTTATAAGCTACATGAAAAGCAGAGGTATCTTTGAGGGTAACAAAGAGTCCTGTCAACTCCTCTCAAAAATGTTTGCACTACAGATTTAAAGGAAATACTTTGAGGGCACTTTATAATGCTCAGTGAATGGCCTTAAGTTCTTTGTAAAATTTGGTGAGTATGAATAGATGTAAATGACAAATGATAATATTACTACAAATGTCCTCCTAAAATTCAGGTGATTTTTTAAAAAGATATTTGCAATAAAGTTTTGATAAAAGCTGAGGCATAAAATATAGTGACTTGCAAAGACAATGCATGAGTGTCTCTGATAAAATGGTCTTGTAGTGTGGCCTTCCAGAGGTCTGACCTGATCTACCGATACCATTTTAGAATCTGGAAGAATGGACAGCCACTTTTCCTTTAAGTGATCTTTAGTAATGATCAATTTTTTTTCAGCCAGGATGATACTTTGAAGTTGTAATGATAGAAGGTGCTTTGATGGGCTGGCATTCCTGGTCGAGGATAGAATCATAACCTCCAGAGCCCAGGAGAAGAGACTGTAAAGTCAGCATCCTAGTCCTTCCTCCGAATGACAGGACAAGGCAATGGCAGGCATTTCCTAGGAATGCTCTGGTACACGAGCAAGTGCTCCACGGAGTTTTTAAAGTATTCTGTTGAACAATCTTTATGGATTAGCTCTATTTGCTAAAGTGGTTGAATAATAAACTTTCAGGTAAAATAGATTTTAGACTCTATTCATTCAATACCCTTTTTAATTTAATTACTTTATTTTTATTTATTTATTTTTTAAAGATTTTATTTATTCATTTGACAGAGAGAGACACAGCGAGAGCAGGAACACATGCAGGGGGAGTGGGAGAGGGAGAAGCAGGCTTGCCGGCGGGCAGGGAGCCCAATGCGGGGCTCCATCCCAGGACCCTGGGAACCTGACCTGAGCCGAAGGCAGACCCTTAACGACTGAGCCACCCAGGCGCCCCAATACCCTTTTTAAAAAAAGATTTATTTACTTATTTGAGAGAGAGAGAGAGCGAGCGCACACACGTGTAAGTTTGCATGTGTGTGAGTCATGGGTGGAGCAGAGGGAGAGAATCTCAAGAAGACTCCCTGCTGAGCATGGAGACGGACTTGGAGCTCAATCTCAGGACCCGTGAGATCATGACCTGAACCGAGACCAAGAGTCCGAGGCTCACCTGACTGAGCCACCCAGGTGCCCCAATTCAATACCCCTTTTAGCTGATAAGGAAGTTTAAACCTAGAGAGATCCAGTGATCTTGAGTCCCTGCAAGTGACCGGAATGTGAGTAGATCCAGCCTTCGGATTGGGGTCCAGAACATTTTTCAAAACTCTATGAACTTAAGACAAAATCAAAGGCAAAACTCTAGAGAAAAGATGTTGCGAAAAGACAATTTACAACTGGGATGGTGTATATATATATATACACACTCACACACACACACACACACACACATATACCAATATTTATATTGGTATTAGGATTTGGGGAATGGGGCTGAGAGAAAGTATGAAGGAGAGGGGAAATTAAAAGGTGGGCGAATGTGAGGACTGCTTCTGTTTTCCTAGTCCCTCAGTCACTGCACAGTGTATCTGACTTGAGAAAATTATTCTTAGAGAGAGATTTGCCTATGAATCCTTGTAGCCTAAGAAAGGGCATTAGTAATTATAAACTATAGCACAAAAGCTTATTGTTCAGAGGGTTTAACTTTTGAGCCAAAAGATAAAAGATCACAGAATTTCCGTTTCTGCTGTGAGTATGAATCTCTGTGAATGGACAGCCTGGAGAGCAGAGGGACGGCTTGCAGGAGGTTCTGCCATTCTCTGGGCCTTTGTGACCTCTTCGGGGAGTTGTGAACTGTTCCAATCAGGAGTCTGCATCATCACTTTCTTGACAGTGACATACCACCTCTCTCAACCGGCAAGGTGCTTGGCCCATCAACTCTATGTCTTCTCATTGTTGCCTTTCTCTACTGCTTCATCAGCCTGCTGTGTCATGTTCTCTGTGGTCCTGCCATATGGATTTATCATGTACTGAAGCCGGGCCATAACTCTTGGCTCGTCTATCAACTTTGAACCTTTCCTACTAAGAATGACCCTATGAATAAGGAGTATAAATAGGGACTTGTTGCAGTAAAAAAACATTATTTTCAACTTTATAGGGTCAAATATATACATACATACCTGTATAATCATTCATATATAGCTACTTTATGAAACGAATTCATGTATTTTCAAAACCGTACTTTAGGAAGCCAGTATTGGGTCCAAAAAATAATCTGAAGACATAATTCAACATGTAGAATGTAGAGCAGTGATTTTAAAACTATTCAAAAGCCTCACTTGTGTGGCAGAATATCAGTGCATAAAACAAATAAGAGAGGACGGATTTGGTTGAAGTGCGTGAGAACAGGGTGGTTTGTAATCTTGCCAATTGTCCAGTTTCTGTTCCGATTCCCAGAGCACCCAACTGGGAAGTCACTTGTCTATATGACCACCAGATATCGAAGTAAAATTATTACTAATAATTAGATTTGTCGTTGTTGGTCAGAAATGTCGAAGGCAATTTTTGGTGGTAGGAGCAGTAGTTTATTCGTCATGGCTGAACGTCTCCATGTTTACCTATTCCATTTCTTATCATGTGGCTGATCAGAAATGTGCCTGGACCTGATTTATGCATGTGTAGTAGGAGAAATGTCTCTTCCTTCCAAGATAGTGCTTATGGCCTGAGGGAATTTTGACTCTAATTCTCATTTACTATGCCAGAGTGGGTATATTTATTTTACGTGGCCTTGTTCTTGGCATAAAAGTATATTTATGTAACATTGCATTGTGTATTATTATATGTCCTTGGTCAAAACAAGAAGCGATTGTGCTTTGATCTTTGTTGGATTGGTGGCAATTGTTAGAAGTGCAGGAGATTTTGTATTTTAAAGTGGCAAACAAGGGGCTCTATCTTTGCTCTGTTTCTGGGAAGTCTGAATAATGACTAACTTTTACTATTCTCAGAAGTGAATGTTTTCATTTGGCTTTTGTAATTTGGGACATTGTTTTAAGAATTTTATATCATATACTGGTCTCTTATAAAACAATAAATACAGGATAAAATTTAATGAGGACCCATTTCAACTCTTATATAAACTAATTAATTGAGATCTTGATATAATGAGGCCTTTTATTCTATTAGTTAGGATAACACTGACTGCTACAGCAGACAAACGGCAAGTTTTCAGTGGCTTTAAACAATCAAAAATTTAATTTTTAAATCATGTAACAGTGCAGTGTTGGTGTACCTGGCTAACTGGTGGGCCTTCCTCCACATGTTGATTCTGTGACCTAGAGTCCTTCCATAGCGTGACTTTGCTACTCTGTAGATCCTCTGCAACAGCTCTCAGTTAGGCAAAGGGGTTGACAGGCGGCCCACTTCTTATCCAACTGGGCCTTTAACTGCCACATCAGTTGACATCAAGGATAAGTCACCTTCTCACCTAAATACAAGATAGTCTGGCAAACATGGCCCATGTGAGCAGCTCTTCTCAGGAACAATTTATACTGTGGAAAGAGGTATGCAAAGTGTGGTAGGTAGTTAATGTTTCAGCCATATATCTGAATTTTAGGGACTCTGTTACAAAGAATGGCTCACTGAGATGTTGCATTATTGTAGTGTACATCAGGCCAAGTCCTGAGGAAAATAATGAAATTTTAAAAGGCATATGGTAAAAACAGTGTAACAAAAATAAGAATTGAACATCGGTGTGAAATTCATTGTTATTAAAATATTTTATCTTTCCAGTTATTTAATTGCTAACATTTATTGGAAACCAATAATGTTTTTGTGTGTTCAAAATTGCCTACTAATATCTTTATGTTTATCCATGATAAATATGAATCATTGTAATATATCTGGAAGACATACTCTAAATCTCTAGAACATGAGAAAAAGTGAGATGTAGCCCATGGTTTTTTTTTTTTTTTTGAGTAAAATTCAAGCAAATGAAAATTTACTTTCAAGATTAATTTTATTTAGTGATGAATTTATTTTAATAGGATAAAAATAAGTATTTTGGGGGATTAAACGCTTATACTAACGCTTCTGATTGCTTCTCACCCTCTGTTTCTGAATTGTAAGTTTCCATCTCAGTTATTTGTTCTCTTTGGTGTTGCCGTACCTACTTCCCTCCTTACGTTCTCCCACGAGACGCCTTCAGCCCTGCAGTCTTGTAATCTGTGTCTGTTCATTTCTTACACCTCTCTGCAGGTCTTTCTGTCTTCTCTTTCTGTTTGCGGACTTCTTCATCTGTGGACAACGGAGGATGGTGAGATTTAGATTAGACCTGAGCGGTATTGAAATTTAAAATGTTTCAGTGGAAACATCCACAGCCTTGCGGTGATCCTGAGGAGCAGAGGGCTGGTGTTTAATGCCTGAAATCAGTGGGATCACTGTGTACCTTTATGTGACACTCTGCTGGTCACATCTCTGTGTTCATCCTTGGCCCAGAAATTGTCATTAAGTCAGAAATGAGTATGATTCGTCCCTCTTGCTACATTTTTTTTCTTTTAGTGACAGCCCACACATTTCCCTCAGCTACTTGCCATGTCTCCTCAAGTACATTTCTTTTATGTTATTAACAGCCCAACTCCCACTCACCGTGGGTAGCTAGAGAGGTAGTGGTAGCACTAAATGACAGTGAGGCAAAAATCACTGAAAAGGTACAAAGGAATCTGTGATTCCAGCCATCTGTAATCTAATTGTTTCAAGTCTGGAAAACTATCAAAAACACTTTTTTGTAATTCAATCCCTGCTAGAAATGTCAGAAATGACATAGCCAGATAGGATGATTCTGTGCCCAGGGCTCTCTGGAGATTTGGTATGAGCAAGAGTCAGGGAAAGTATGCAAAAATGTATGGAAAAAAAAAATCACGTGAATGAAAAATATAGATTGATTTTCTTTAAGATATACTATTACTTATGTTTATGTCTATAACACATGACTGAAGTTTGAGAAGTGAGATAAAATTAACAGCAGTGTATAAACAGAGTGATTCAGCAAAAATTAATTAATTCACTGACCGGTGGATACAGAAGAGAGAAATAAAAGAGGTGCTTGAGTCATTTCTGTGTCAGGGCTATAGAAAAGCTCTCAAGGTCTTTATAGGGTAATTATAAAGAAAGTGTGAAACAAGATGATACTAAAATAAAAACTTGGAATCAAGAGGTACTTAATATAATTTTAAATATGTAGTGTTGAGATGAATCACAGTTACATTTTCAATTATATATGAATAAATAGTGCCTAGTTTATTAATAGCCTTGCAAAAATATTTTGCAAGTTGTTGTACTTTTTTTTTTTGCATCTCACATATTAAGAAGTTTACCATTTTCTTGCACTTCTTAAGCCCTCCTTCCCCTGCTCCTTTCTCCTGAATGTTATATACATGTGTTAAAATATTAATGATTTTTAAATAGAAAGTGTGAAGCATCAGTTACTTCCCTTAGAAAATTCTTGAACATAAAAGAGCAGGCTTCACAGAACTGACTGTCATCATGCCCAGTCCCCTGGCTCAAAGACAACTTTAGATGCTCCACGATCAATGAGTTCTGTGGTCCCCATTGTGTGGATGCAACACTTGGGATTGTGTGTGAATTATTTTGGTTCACACAAATCTAGGAAAATTTGGATCAAGTTATAAAACAATTTTAGGAATATTCTAAATTCAAGTGATGACTAAATGCCTCAAATGGTTTGACAATCAGGAATCCCTGTAACCTTCAGGTGTCCTCAAATCTCTGGAGAATCAAGCGAGGTTGACTCTGTGTTTGCAGCAAGAGTCTTTCTAGTCAATATAAAACATTGGAAACAATGGTCATTTCTGATGTTTTATTATACAGTTGCAAAGCATATTGAAAATTGCATCCCATGCGGCATTATTTGCAAGTTTATTTGTGATGACTGTTTGGTGCATAGAGAAAATACACTTGGCATAAAACGTGTCACATTGTTACATCCAGCCTTCGGGTATTTGGATTACTTATACAAAATAAAACACATGTTTGTCAGCTCATAAGAATCCTAGGGACCTTGTCCATGGAGTTAAAGCAGGCACAAGGGAAACATGGTATCATGACAGGATATATGGTGAATGTGGAATCTGGAAGATGTAGGCTCAAGTTTCAGCCCTCCTACTTATTCTTGTAACCTTGGCCACATCACTTAACTTTCCGAGTGTTGGTTCCCTTATTTGAAAATGGTGGGAACAATTTCATCAACCTCTTGCTTCATTCGGTTGTTGTGAATTTTGTTTGTTATTTGTTTATACTCTCTCTCATTCCACAAAGGATTTGGAATGGCATGTGTATATTTGATGATAAAGTGTATTTGTCAGTGCTTTGTAGATTATACAAATATAAGCTACCAGCCATTACTTTCGGGACCATTTGTATTCCTGGGGAGGTCTGCTCCTTAGAATGAAGTGCTTTTAAGCAGATGTTGCAGAGACTTCCATTTAATAATTTCAAAGAAAGCAAATATTCATCCATGTGTGACATAGACGGGTTATAGGTACCAATTTAAAGTAAACCCACAGGAAAAGAAGACTATTCAAGACCTTTTGATTGAAAACTAAGTGCAGCTAATAAAATTATTGGATTCTCACATACTTAATGGCCTTTAATTGAAAAGACTTTGTATAATGACGAGGTCTTAAGGATTAAGTAACTCTTTTCAGTACATTTGTATTTTGTTAATCATAGCAGACATGCACAAACATTCAAAAAAGAGTAGAACTCATAGGTGTGAGTCATTTTTATTCAGCTTAAAGACAATGCTTTTGTTGCACTTAGAATTGGAGGGTACCTCACAATAACACAGAGGCTTTGAAATATCAGTGGTCTACTCGTCCCTTTAATTCATTTTATTATCACGTGCCATTTGCCTTAATCTTGAGTTACTAACCGTGCTTATCTGCCCTCTGCATCTAAAGCCTCCAGAAAGATTGCTCTGGCATGGCCTAATAGCTTTTATCAGCTCACCCAGTGGCTCTTAAGCCTTGATGCTTGAAACCCAGGAGTTAACCACATGGTGCCAAGCCCTTCTGAACACGTCAACTGCTTTCCTCGGTAATTGATTGCTGTTTAAGCCAAGGCAGCCACAAACTCTTCTCCTCCTTCCCTTTGTCAAAGTGAAAGGGAACCTAGAGACAGAAGACAGTGGCTCTTTTGCCACACCCCCTCCAACTCTCACGGCTTAATTTACTCAGAGAGGAATTCCTGGGCATGTTATGAATTGCAACAAGGTTGGACCCTTTCTCACTTTTGTCTTGTATTTTAAGCTCCTTTGATTTTTCCCTCTAGTATCTATATAGTATATCTGGCTGATCGTAAAATTGTTGATAATCTATACATTTCAGCTTCTCTGACAAACATGCTTGCTTTTCCTCCTTTCCTGCAAAAATTGTTTAGGGAAATTTATTAAGTGAGCTTCCGTTGTCTTTTAAATCTAAAAAAAAAAAAAACCCATTTCCTAAAAATTGAAACTTTTGAAAACATTCACTTGACATTACGGTTCATGTTACACAGAAAAATTATAAAAATCATGGAATAACTCTCTTCCCGGCCTCCATAATAAATAAAACTGCATTTTCAGTGACTACATGAGAAATACAGTCTTGATAAGAGCTTTGCAATAAACATAGTCAACAATTATGATTTCTCTGAAAATGAAGAGTTAAAAGATTGAGGATTCACATGCATGAGAGAGAGAATAGTACACTTTCGTGGTTAAAATGCTGTGACTTCAGCAAGGATCGATCAGCCGATTTCTGGGTTCCCATTTACCAGTTGGGAATCCTTAAACAGTTATTTAGACTCTCTAAGACTTCATTTCCTCACATATAAAATGGTGATGATGCTCCTAACTCACAGGATTTTCCAAAGATAAAATGAGGCAAATATGTAAAGTACCTAATAAAATACCCGGCACGTAACAGCCACCAAGTAAACGGCAGCAGCTATTGCTATAGTTTTTGTCATTGACAAGCAGAGAAAAAAAAGTTGGATTTTTTAGGATTCTTTCTGCTAAAATCAGTTTAGAATACTTCCCTCAGACATACGATAATGTCAAAGCAGGAAGCGGGGAGGTTGCCTTGGAAGAGCCGAGCAGAGGCGAGATTCTATGCTGGGAGGGCCACAGCCCACCTTTCAGACTGACTTGTCCCTGCTATTTTGCAGTGCCACACAATGTGACAGGGCTACCTGTCCTGGACAGGTTAGCTGCTTCACTGCATTTAACAATGTCACCTCAGTTTTTATTAACAGAAACTTTACACTTCTTAATCCAATCCTTGCAAGGAATAGAGAGTCTCTCTCTCTCTCTCCCCCTCTCCCTCCCTGCTTCTCTCCTCCAGAGAAGGAGCTTAACACACCATTTGGGATGCTGTAAAAACAGAAAAGATTCAAGTTTAAAATAATACAAGTGAGTGGTTGAAAAGCTGCACATATACCTTCAAGTTTGCCTTCTTAGCCCTTTGCATTTACATCTCGTCTTTCTTTCAGAGAAACAGAATTCATCTTTAATGTGCCTTATGCCTCTCACTCCTTTGTATTTAATTGGCCCAGTGATTTCCTCCGCTTAAATTTAGCATTTATCAATCACAGCTAGCAATGCATGTTATCGTGTTAACAGAAAATTCCACAGGACCCTCTTCACACTGGGGAAGGGGAACATCTGCTACTTTTATATTAGGATGCCAGGATTTAGAGGTCAGTGTGTTTCCCCATCAAGGCTTAAGGCTTTGGGGATCAGGGGAAGTGTCAGGCTCCAAGCAGCATAATGAATGGCAGTTGCTGACTGGCTAGGTTTGCCCGTTCTCAACAGGGGATAGTGCTGTTCAGCCTAATGAGCTGGGACTTTGTGTGCTAAACATACCCAGCTTGGGGAGTGAGGCAGGCTGTGCCTCTTTTTAAATTTTTTTCCTCTCCCAGCTCTGAACTGTATTTTCATCTTGGAAGAAATTATATTGAGGTCTTCATTAGTGGCACCCAGCAGGGTTAAGGCTCCATGAGGGCTGATAAGCTGTGTGGCTAAAAAACCCATCAGCCTTTGTGCAGGGAGCTGAAGGTTTAAGTTGCTTGAACTGGAAAGAGTCTGAAGAGGTGATTATGTTAAGCAAGTAATGTGTATCGGTAACACGGAATCAAATTATTAGGGTCAGTAACTCCTGGCTTTCCCGGTGCATTAAATGAAGACATAACATTGCATTTGTGCCGGGTACTTGTGGATGCCACAGAGTGTCAGCACGGTCTGGTCATATGTACTTCTCAGCATGTCACCTCTAATTTCATGGGATTATCTGCACTGTTGCTTTAATAGAAACTCACGATCTTGAGCTTCCTTTGAACTCACAGCAGGGCAGTGCAAAGTCATTATTGCGAGCACTTCTGTGCTTTTTGTGTTATATATAAAATTATCATTACTATCATTTAGAATGGTAGATATATCTTGCTCTCACTCAGCCAAAAGCGTACAACTTATTTGCTGATACGGGAAGCTACTGAAGGGGAAAAGCTGAATGTGAAAGACCTTCCTGGGGCCTAGTATTAGAAAGGTGTCGAGGCAGTAAATTAGTATTAGAAAGGTATATAGGCCCATGGTTCTCAAAGTGTGGTCCCCTGGCCAGCAGCAGCACAACCACCCAGGAACTTGTTAGAAACGCAAGGCCTACTGAATCAGAAACTCTGAGATGGGATCAGCAAACCGTGTTTCAACAAGTCTTCTAGCTGATGCATGGTCACGTGTGAGAAACACTGCTGTAGCATTTATGGATTCCAAGAATGGGATGGACCCACATGTTCTGGGGGTAGAGCAGTAGACAAGACAATGAAGTCTCTGCTCCCATGGACCTTATTAAATTACAAAGGACTCTGTAGTGCTTCACCCTGATAAAATATACATGCCCAACAGAGCCTATAATTATCATACATACTATTTTATTCTTTGTTTGAATTAGCCTGTTGTTGTACGGTCTTTGCTTTCAGAGAATGACTAACAATGCTGACTAATAAGCAATTCCTTTGTGCATTTCAGAACCGTCCCCCTTGCCATTTGTATCTCCATGGCCGTCGTCACCGTTGGCTATGTGCTAACAAATGTGGCCTACTTTACGACCATTAGTGCCGAGGAGCTGTTGCTGTCAAATGCGGTGGCGGTGGTAAGTCCAAGTTGAGAAAAGGCCAATTTGAATTTAGGTTAATGAGTTGATGCAATTTCACAGTAGTTCCCTCCAGCAGAAAGTGTTTTGAAATTCAGTGATCATTTCTTGACCTGAATAATAATGAGCATTTAAAAATTTTAGAACACACCTTAGCATACTCCATTTAACTGATACAGCCAAAGTCCTATATGATTTCTCTGCATTGTTCATTTCGTGTAAAACATTTCCCCATATTCATGCTTGAAAACACATTTCCATGTGTGCATGTTGAACAGAAGATAGTATTCTCCCAACGTGACTTTCAGGATAGGTGGGCAGTTACTGAATTTAAATGAATGTATTTTTTGGTACGCAAATTGTAATTTATTCTGTACTCTTTCCTGTTTGTAAACTTTTCAAATGCTAACTTAAAATCTTTTTCCCAAAGTACCACTTGAGAATTTCCAAGGGATGACCATATATAGTTGTTTGTTCTAGTATATCCTTTTGAATACCAGTAATAGGATATTACTAATTTTTAGAAATGCTGTTATTCAAAGTTAAACAGATGTCATTGCTACAGCACTTCTCAGAATATTAAAGATGCTAATGTACATTTTAGCTCCCTAAGAAGTGGATACTCATAATTTTACAGCATTTTCCAAAATTTATTTGACTTCAGGACCATCTTTGCTCTCAAAGGTCAGGTTATGGGCCTGTTATTCTGTGACACAGACTTTTATTTTGTATAAAAACTTAGCTGGTAAGGGGGCATTTATTCATGACCTCATAACAATGAAAGGTGAAAAAGTAACTTCCTATCACTAGATGTCGGTTCCTTTTAAAATAGTCGCTATTACCTCATATAGGCAACATCCACAGGGAACAAATTATCTCATTTCATGTGAACCTATGTACGTGTTCACTGTATTAAAAAAAAAAAAAAAGACTTTGCCGCTGCTGTAAGTCCTACCAGACAACCAAGTGTCCAGAGCTTACTGAGGTTGGGCCAGCTATCTTGTCTTACTGGACAAAGGGCACCACTTACTCTTTGAGTATAATGTGGTCTATTAATTACACAGCACCAGCTGCATCAAGGACAACTAAGGAACCCCACACAGTTGTTTTGTGTGTGTGTGTGTGTGTGTGTGTGTGTGTGTTTAATACATCCTTCATGGAAATTTGCAGTGTTGCCTGTGCCATGGCATAAAAGGAAATTTCAGAAGTTTTGTCATTTATCTTTCATATTTTCTGTGGCTGGATTTTCTCGTTGTATTTGCATTCTAGCCTTTTTATAGAAAACCACAGAAGGAATTGGCAGATACCTGAGAGGGAGGGAGGGACTCAATAAACAGACATTCAGCTAATGTGATTATTTGGGGCAAAAGATTTTCAGAACTGCTCGTATATGCGATATAAATGATTAAGTCATCAGTTATATCTCACTGTACTTCTGTGTCATAACAGAAGGACTGGTATATGAAACAAGTATGGGTGATACTTCTCGGTGTACCTTTGTACTTCGCTATCAAAATGTGGCTTTCCAGGCTAAAGGGAAGGCATTTTACAGAAGGCTTTCTGTTTCCAATAGGAGAACTTCTGAATTGAGCTTTTTCTACCTACCAGAATCAGAGACGATAGATATCACAGTTGATAAAGATTCCATAAATGGATCGTTGATTTTTGAAAGTAGAGAGAAGGTGCTTGTTTAGACCTTTGCCCATAGTTTTGCAACAAGCAATGCCATGGTACTTGCTTTTGATTATTGTCTAAGAAGTTAGTCTGACCCTAACCAAAAAGAAAGATTATAAAACATACACGTATCAGCAGGCTAAAAGAAAGTCATAGAGCGAGTTTGGACTAAATTGCTTCATTTTATTTCACTTTCTGGCAGAGCATTAATTTGCTTCATTCTGTCTTTCACTAGACCTTTTCTGAGCGGCTACTGGGAAATTTCTCATTAGCAGTTCCGATCTTTGTTGCCCTCTCCTGCTTTGGCTCCATGAATGGTGGTGTGTTTGCTGTCTCCAGGTGAGTGAGTTCAAGCATTTCCAGAAATGCATTTCTGTTTTTGAGATTGGATGTGATAAGGGTAGGTTTAAAAAGAAAAGAAATAGTGCCTCCAAAGCTGTTGTTTTTAAAGAGACATTAAGATTGAAATCTTTGTCCAAGTATCAACAGCATGTCTCATTCTGCCCAGTAGAGGGCACTGCTTGTCTACTCATAGCCTACACTGAAGCAGGGCATGGAGCCTTTTTTTTTTTTTTTTTTAATAGTATGTCTACAGAGTCTAACAACAGCATTTTATTTCTGGTGATAAAATCTTTTGTTTCTCTAAAGGTGACAAGAAAAAAAGTAAAGTAAGAGACACCAGAAATCACCACCCTACCACCCGTATCCCTTTTGTTTTGTTTGATACAAAAACCCCTTTTATTTTAACATAAGATTAAGATCCAATCAGAAAAATGTAAATGTTAACGCGTGTACATGGGCATGTCTGTGTGTGCGCGTACCTGTGCATGTGTGTGTATGTTGGGCTGGATTGGATGGACAGCACACATACAATACTAGGAATCTGGAACTATTCCTATGTAGGGAGAGCCATGCTGAACCGGATGTTGCTATTGTGTCTCCTCAAAGAATAAGAGAAATTATTGGCAGATTTTATAAAATTTGAAGTCAGATTTCTCTTGATGATTCTCTGCCTTACCTGAACAGTGAAACTGAAGTAATCCACCTAAGAAAAGCCAAACCGTTTGGTATGGAGTTAGATGCAAGTTTTCTCTTAGATTTCTGGATTTTTCTCTTTGAAATGATCAATTGTACAGTCAATGCCAGCCACGTTTTTCTCCCATCAGGTTATTCTATGTTGCGTCTCGAGAGGGTCACCTTCCAGAACTCCTCTCCATGATTCATGTCCGCAAGCACACCCCTCTGCCAGCAGTTATTGTTTTGGTAATGCATATTAAAAAGTATACCTACATATAAGTTTGAATAACCGGTTAGCAAAGAGGATTTCGAAGCAGACTTTAGATAGGGCTTTACTTTCTCATTCATTGCTGGATTGGCTCTCTCTGTGTGTATCTTGGAGTTTGGGAGGCAGGATATTTTCCATCGCTTCCCTTTGTTCAGTATTTCCGATGCATATTTGATGCTATGGGGCAATAGGCACATCACTTCTTTTTCACCTTTGTAGAAATTTGCGAGCTGAGGGAAATGACTACCTTGGCTTCTGTCACTGACACAGAGCCTCACAGAAAAGGATGTAGAGCAACAAGTCCCAATTCTGCGAACTGAAAGTGGAGCTAAAAGCCACAGTCCAGAAACACCTAGGTGTACATTATAGTATCGTAGGCCCCTTATAGGGAAATGCATACAAAACTAATAGAAAAAAATCGCGTGAAGTCCTAGACAGTGCAGTAATTCTGTGATTAAAAGTGAGCTATCTGAGACCAACTCTATAGGGAAGAAATAAAAGCACCAAAACTGAAATTTGAGTTGTAAAATTCTTAATGCAAAGTGTTTGTGAAGCGTGGGATACAAAAAACTGCATAAGGTGCAAAAGTCCTTTATAATACCCATTGGCAATGTTATATTCGTTTTTACCTACTATTTTTGTAACATTTTTGTCAAGTGGAATCTGCTGTCAGGAGCACCATAGAATACATTGGACATTTTGTTTCATGTATTTAATTTGTTTCAGAATGTTTCCTTTGAAATCTCTTTGTAAAGTATGCATACTTTGTACTCTCTGTGTGGAATCTGGAAGTTAAACCGTCACTCACTCGTGGGAACAGGATGTATTACTCGGAGGAGAGGGCTTCCATTTTAAGCCTCTGCTATCAGTCGTGCTGTCCTTGGCGTGTGCAGCTGCAGAGACTTGCTATGCTGACCTCTGTGCTTCATTCTTTTCTGTGGTCTTGAGGGTCACACATGGCAAGCGCAGGGGGAGAGTAAGTGTGGAGGAAGGAAAGGTCAATATTTTGCATTCAGGAGTCGGCGGAGTCACCTCGAAGTGGCTGTGTTTCACGTGTGTGCATAGCCAAGGGCTTGTCAGAAACCATTTACAGAGTGCTCTGCGAATTTTCTAATTGGGTACACTTTTGATATTTAGTATTAGTTATTTGCTAACCATCTCAGTCTCTGGGTCTTTAAGTTTAAGTCATTGACGATCCTGTGTTTTACTCTTGGAAAACACGTTCTCTTCTCTCAAATGAAAAAACAACTAAGAACTAGACTTCCATATAACATTCCGTCTGATTAAGTGGTAATGGTGATGATCTTCTCACGCTGTTACTGGTGCGTAATGGGGTATAAGAGCAGAATATAGATAAGAAGTTAATTGAATATAGGTTTTAATCACTGTGGTCGTTTATCAGTATAAATAATCATATGAAAAAGGTAATCATAATGTGTAGTGATGTTATTGTTTGTTATCACCTGTGCTCTCTTTGAACTCACTGAGCGAGGTTTTTCTCCCCCTTCACCCTAGTACCCTTTGACGATGATAATGCTCTTCTCTGGGGACCTCTACAGCCTTTTGAATTTCCTCAGTTTTGCCAGGTGGCTTTTTATTGGGCTGGCGGTTGCTGGGCTGATTTATCTTCGATACAAACGCCCAGATATGCATCGTCCTTTCAAGGTAACCTCAGTAATCTTGATGGGTTTACATAAATCTTTCTTCTAATACCTAGTCCTCCCTTTATCATAACCTGATGATGAGGAGCTTGGGCGGGGGGCAGCATCCTCTGGAATAAACTCTTGCAGGTTAGTGCCTTCATGTTGAATTTATGTTAGCTTGGAAAAATAATTCATCAAGTCGTTTATGTGATGTACCCAACTTTGTATGTCACATCTCTGAAAAGGGGTAGATATATAGATATATATATAAGGTGTTTGTTATGTTGCTATTTCTTGGATGTGTCTAATGACCTGATGTGTTCAAAGTTGGGATACTTGTATCTTTATGCTGAGTAATTGTGGATAGCCATGCTGAGAAAGAGGGAGGCAGATATATGTGGAATTGTCACTAATTGAAACTCTACAAAGGATGCTGCTTTACAAAACAGTCATTTTAAGTATTCTTAAATCTTACGACTTGTGACATTGCTCTTTTTTTACATTATATGTTCTAGAAGGAATAAAAGTGTACACACATGGGGAAGGTGAAGGTATATGTATGAATGTATCACTTAAGAGAATACCTTTTACTATAACCAAGCATTTCCTTTTGGGAGGGCTGACGAATCTATTTCTCATCTCCTTTAGCTGTGAATGTCCATGGATTGATTTGACCTCACTATTTATTTGCTTTTAAAAAATAACACAGATAATGTTGTCAGTCATGTTGTCAGAATTTGTTTCTAATTACATCCATTGCCTAATGCTAGCAACATCTTTATTAGCGGTTGAATAGGAATTGGTCTGTTTTATTCCTGTCAGTTCTTATTGTGAATCTCCAACAGAAAATCAATATGCACTGAAAGACTTTAACGTGTAACAAGCAGCCGTTGCTCTTGACTCTACATTAAAGCAGATTCTAGTCATAATTATCAGAGCCAACCTTTTAAAATCAAAAACGTAAATTATAATGGTACTTATCTAGTCCAACCATTCAAACAAAACATCTCTAATGAAACACACTTATTTATCCTCAGGTTTTATTCTATTCAAAGATTTTTTTTTTTTTTTTTAATTTAAGGGAGTGTGTTTGCTACATTCTCTGCGCCCTATCAAAGTTGCTGTTAAGGTAAAGGTAGGATGGTGCCGGTCACCTGCTCACATGACCAGCGGGGATCATCCGATCCTATGACTGATGTGCTCCTCTTGAACCCATCTTCTGTCTCTGGAACCTTTTGAAGTGATTTTTTTTCTTTTCCCTGTGCTGTGTTCCAGGTGCCGCTGTTCATCCCAGCATTGTTTTCCTTCACGTGTTTCTTCATGGTTGCCCTTTCCCTGTATTCGGACCCATTTAGTACAGGGATTGGCTTCATCATTACTCTGACTGGGGTTCCTGCATACTATCTCTTTATCATATGGGACAAGAAACCCAAGTGGTTTAGAAGAATGTCAGGTAAGACTTTTGTAAAGTTTCAGGACCTCTTGAGGGACCATGTTGTGGAAAACCCATCTATTTGTACACCCACACCCCTTAAAGTTTAAGAATATAAGTAAGACAATTGCTAGTTTAAATACATTATTGCATTTTAATTAGAACTAGGAGAAGAAAAAGCAGGAAGGATGTTTAGGGTACAGCCACTCAATCCTTTCAGGATATTTAGCTTGAGCTGCTCTAATCACTTCTTAAGAGAATAGTTATTTTTCTTAGATAGAATTTTATCAGCAGTTCTATAAATAACCTAACTGCTTTCCTGAATCCCTTACTGACCTAATTATTTTTTATTCTGGGTTGGACTCAGTTTATTGATTCTATATCATAACATGCTACTTGCTGAGTGACATGAGATTTGGTAGGGAGTGAGATAGAGACCCACAAAGGTCCTAAATATCACGATTATGACACAACCCTATTTAATAGGCATGGCAATTCACAGAAGGGTCATAAAAACAGCAAGAACAATGAAGAGAAGAATAACAACTCATATTTACTGTGTGATTTCCGTGTGTTAGCCCATATATGACCTTATTTAAATCTGTATAACAGCCTTCTGAGGTAGGAAAAGTTCTCATCCCCATTTTATAGATTTTGCGTTATACTGTGGAAGAATTCATGTGACTTGTTTCAAGTCATGCAGATATTAGGTAGACCAGCTAGAATTCAAACTCAAGTAGTGTTGTATTTCATAAAAATCATCCTGGGTATAGTGAGAATAGATTAGAGAGGGTCAAGGCTGAAGAGACTCAGGATTGGTAGTTACCACAGTAACCCGTACAAGGATTAAGAAGAGTCTGAACATGGACAATACTGGCAGGGTCCAAGAGAAAGTGAAAGCTGTTAAAGAGGAAAAACTCAAAGGGCTTGGTGACGTGGTAAGTTGGGGAAAGAGGCAATATAGGCTATGAGTAGGTAGGAAGGGTACTTAGGAGCAGCCTCTGTGGGGAGCCTACCCCTTTGTCAGGGGCTCAGCTGGGTGAGGCCTTTCCCCACACACATCATCTCATTCCATCTTCCACAAGCTCCCTGTGAGAGATAATGTTTGTTATTCCCATACCTGGTGGGAAACCAGGATTGAGGCAGATAGAGGATTTATCTTTGAGTGTACAGATCTTAAACCTTTGAGCTAGGATTTGAACCCACATCTGCTGGACTTCAAAGTCCATGCTCTTTCTCCAGTAGGTGCTTGGGGGACAAGAGCAAAGTAAAAACCTGTAGCCAGAGGAACAGCCATGTTCTTGCTGGTGAGTTTGGTGAGTTTAGTGAGTTTAGAAAACAGCTATTGTTCTTGTCCTTCATTTTAATTTACTTCTTTAACCATAATTAATTTTTAAAGGCCCAGTAAGAAGTTCAGGGAGATTTCTGATATTTCTGGTAAAATGGTTAATAAATAATGTCAGTGTTACTAAAACTAAAAAACAAAAAAGCCCGAAATATGTATACATATTGGCTCTCCAGTGTGCTACACAAACTCATTTAGAAGTCAGCCATTTCAAATAGGCTTTTGCTACTACTCTTTATTAGCTTTTAATTGGTATTTGGTATCTTTAGACCTTATGCTACGATTTGTAGCTGAATTTTTTTTCTAGCCAGCAACACTTACTCCCTGAAGAGGCATTACTCTAAAAGTTGGGTTCCTTAAGGCTAACGCGGGCACACTGATTGTCTGGCAGAGTATTTAATCTCTATTTCCTGTTAGATCACACTAGTTTTCTGCGGAGTATTTTTAGTTACACTTTCTCTGTTGTAGGCAATAAAAATAGAGGCTTTCCTGAAAAGAAAAAAAAGAATATTGTTAAGCAAACTACCCTTAGGATTGCTGTCCTCATTACCAACGTTTGGGACAGATTAGCGTTCATCATTGCGAGGTCTGTGTCTGTCTCAGATCCTGGCTAGAGACAGTTCAAAGCCCCGAGAGCCATGGGAAAGCAGGGGAATTGAGGAAGAGAGAGCTAGTAGCCCTAGAGTTGGACGATTATGAGGCAGAGCATGATGAGAGAGCAGATTCTGTGCCTTCTTCTGCGTAGTAGGCATTGTGCTCCTGCAGCTGGGAGGCAGCCAACTCTAAACATCCTTTCCCCTCGCTACCATGTACATATTTTGCAACATTTCTTTGTCAGTTTTCACACTTGATCCTTTTTTTGATGGTTTTCCATGGTTATGTGATTTTGAAGTTTTTTGTTGTTTTTCTGTTTCTAATGATGTTTCAAACATCTCCAAGGATTCCAAATTTAGTGTAGCCATTGTGAAAGCAGCCGTGATGCGGTAGTCCCATAATGGTTATTTGGATCTCAAAAATGCCATTACGTCTTACCAGGGAGCATGGCAATTCTGCCTTTCAACTGCGGGCCTTGTAACCCTTTATCTTTATAGCCGCCTTGAAAGTGAGTAGCAAAAAACAACAGTCCTCCATAATTTTGTTTGATTTTCCTCTTAGGCAGCATTCTTGTAGTAAAATAAAGACAATTCATAATATTTATTGCTGCAATACCAAGTAGTTTCCTAGCCTTTGGCCAAAACAAAACTCTCGTACATAGACACACCAACAGCAGAGTCCTGCCCACCACCTTGCCTCTTTTCCCAACTGCCTCCTTGTTAGGGAAAAAGCTCAGTGTGAACTTGGAGAGCTTCATATCAGATTTTTGTTGTTGTTGTTGTTGGGTAACATTCTCTAGACTTTCTATTATCATTTATTTTCACCCTGATATACAGGATCGGGTTAGCCTTCTGAAATGATAGTTGATCTCAATACATCTTACCTTAGGTGCTTTCACAGACTATGTGAGGTGACTGAACAGCCTTCAGGAAATGGTGAAAAGCTGCTTGGTACAGATAGCCAGGAATGTTCAGAACCTGAGGATCTGAGATTTTCAGAGATTTGATGAATTTCTCTGGCCACAGGATGCCAGTATTGAACCACAGTTTGTTTGATAGCGTTCCTAGGGTGAAAAGAAAATGTGCTCTTAAGGGAATAGTCAGATACACAGAACACATTTTTCTGCCATCTGTGACAGAGTAGTGAATTTTTCTGGGTATTTATTTATTTATTTATTTATAGAAACATGAGCTTCTCACCCAAGGAAAATGGGGCAGACACCCCACTGACATACTCACTATACACGAGGGTAGCTAGACCTGGCAAGCTCTGGCCAGGGCTTTCAGTAGCTTTTGGCTTGGCTGCTTCTATTTATCAGCCGGACTCTCACAGCTGAGATGCGTGGGATGACTGGAAGCTGGTCCCTCTTGCTAAAGCAAGATATGGAGGACAGCTGCATTTAGGCAACATCTTTGATTACAAAGAATCATACTGGGGAGCACCAGCAAAATGATCATAGTCCATCTCTGTAGACAATGACTTTGCAATTCCGGGGTCCTAAAAGCATTATGCTGCTTATGGTGTATCATTGGTAACTTAGCTTCTGATACCTCACCGAAAGCTCCTTAATGAGTTTGGCTGGCTCTTCATGAAGTCTGCAGGGCAATATTTTAAATTAGTTAAGCTTGCCTACATCTCTTAGGGGCCTAAACCATCTTCATTGTAAGGATAAAATGAGACCATACATGTGAAAAGTTTTTGCAGCCTTTTTAAAAACAACACATACTATTATTTTCATTATGACTTGTGGGGAAGATTGGTTTTGTGCTAATACTTCACAGACTTACTCAGCTTTGGCTATAGATCTCATGCTTGTATCAAGCGTGGTTGGGTAAATCAGATTTTGCAAGGTCAGTTGTTGTTTCAGCTGATTTCAAAAACTACTTTACTACTGAAAAGTAAAACTAAAATTACTGCAATTGCTCTTTGCTCTTGTAACTTGCAGTTACTGAAAACACCAAGTGTAGACTCATTGGCTCAACTTTATTTAAAAGAATAGTATCATGGAGGGGCTCCTGGGTGCCTCAGTTGATTAAGTATCTTGTCTTCAGCTCAGGTCATGATCCCAGGGGCCTGGTATCGAGCCCCATGTGTGCTCCCTGCTCATTGGGGAGTCTGCTTCTTGCTCTCCCTCTGCCCCTCCCCTGCTTGTGCTCTCTCTCTCTCACACTCTCTCTCAAGTAAATAAATAAAATCTATAAAATCTATATATGTAAAAAAGAAGAGTATCATGGAGTTGATTATCCCCAAGGTCAAAAGGCTTATATGAGCACAGATGCAGCTGAATACTACATGCGCCACAGTTCTCCTGGGCGAGCAGGAAGCTTCCACAGAGGCTTATTTGGGTCTGCTGAGTACTCCTATCTGACCCCATCGCTGTAGATGACCTAGAAGGAAAAGCTGGTGTAGTTCCAACAGCTTACTCATGGCCAAGATCAGTCACTCTAGCCAAACCTCCATTATAATTATTCAAATCTTGGGATCCCAAGGGAGAACATAGAAAAGTCATAGGAGAGAATGTAATAGGACTGATTGAAAATGGAAGAAGAGAATGGGTGCACAGAACCAGAAAACAGATTCTTTGGCTCCATATGTACTGCTGAATAGAAGATCTAAATTGGGCTTTCAGAAAGGAGAATGTCATACGAGCAAAGCATCAAGATCTCTAAGTTGCTCTCCTTTTCTCTGGAACTGATGCAGTATTGTGACATGGGTAAGTAAGATGTCTAAGAAAGCAAAGGGCTGGGGGTCCCAGAATACAGAAACAGACTTTCGGAAAAGGCTTTTGTTCAGAAGATACATGCCTGAATAGTCACACACACACACACACACACACACACTCAAGTCAGTCATCGTAGGGATTAGTTCAGGGAGGAAGAGATGGAGAGGGTATAAATTTAATCCCAATGCTTTGCAATACAGCATTGCAGATACCTAAAATCTCTTACTGTTTCAACCTATCAGATAGCCCTGTCTCCTTCTCTGCTTACAAAAGCCATATATCCCATACTATTGATACTTACTTTTCCACAGTCTATTTTTCTCAGATAATTTTGCCACTTCCCTTTTCTGTAAACATGGACTGTTATTACTCTTGAGCACTCCCTTGTATTCCACATATATATCTCAGTGTAGAGTGGGCTGTAACAAATATGATTTATTCAAGAAAGATTTACATGGGGTTTATCATTTGCCAGAACTGTGCTGAGCTCTTGATAATTAATGTATATTATAAAAATCAGTGTGTGGAGAAAAACAACTTTGGGGAACACCATTATAAAGCAAAGGATGAAAAATATATCTTTTTTAGTGACGTGAAATACTGCTTGAAAGGGACTGTTACAGGTGACAAGTCATGAAAGAGGAGAAACATTGCATGTCTGGATGAGAGACAACGTGGGTCTGAAACTATGAAGAAGATAAGCTCCAGAGGTTCCAGGATCAGTAGCAGTTTAAAGAGATTCTGTAGGGATCTATTACAAAGATAAGAGATGAACAAGAACGAACACCCTGGGAAACTAGCATTGCAGAGTTCTAGGACTGCCAAGATAAAATGACCTTAGAAATCATCCAGCCCACTGGTTTCTATATTTTAGTGTCTAGCAGAATCACAGATTTCTGGGCCCCGCCTTCAGTTTCCAATTTAGTAGGTCTGGGATAGCACTTTGAAAAGTTGCATTTCTGATAACTCAGGCTATGCTAATATTCCCAGTCCAGGGATTACACTATGAGAACTACTTTCTAGTCCAAGTCCCTTCTTCTTTTTTTAGTTATCTTTTTTATTGAGATAAAATTTACGTTATGACGTTATATAAGTTTAAGGTGTATAATGTGTTGGTTTGATATATTTGTATATTGCAATACGATTACTACACTAGCATTAGTTAACACCTTTTATAATGTCATGTATTTATCATTTCTTTTTGGTTCAGATTTAGTCTCTTAGCAATTTTTGTAATTTATTGTACTGTTGACTATAATCACTATGTTGTGCACTAGATCTCCATAACTAAGTTTGTACCCTTAAACAACATCTCCCCAATTTCCTAACCCTCTAGTCCCTGGTAAACATCATTCTACTCTGTATTTTAACAAGTTCATTTTTTTTTTGGATTCCATAATGTAAGTGATATTATACAGTATTTGTCTTTCTCTGTCTGACTCATCCCACTTAGCATAATGTTGTTGCAAACGGCAGGATTTCCTTCTTTCCCATGGCTGAATATATTCCATAATCACATCTTCTTTACCCATTTTTCTGTTGATGAACACTTAGGTTGTTTCTGTATCTTGGCTATTGTGAGTAATGTTGCAATTAACATAGGTGTGAAGATATTCCTTCAAGATACCGACTTCAGCTTCTTTGCACACATAACCAGGAATAGGATTGCTGGGTCACAGGTAGTTCAATTTTTACTTTTTTGAGGAATTGCCATTATGTTTTCCATAATGGTTATACCAGTTTACATTCCCACCAATAGTGTTTAAGGGTTCCCTTTCCTTCACATCCCTACCGATATTTGTTATCTCTTGTCTTTTTGATAAAAGCCATCCTAACAGGTATCAAGTAATATCACATTATGGTTTTGATTTGCATTTCCCTGGTAATTACTGATGTTGAACACCTTTTCATATACCTGTTGGCCATTTGTAGGTCCTCTTTGAAAAAATATCTATTCAGGTTTTGGCTCATTTTTAATTGGATTATTTTCTTTTTTTGCTATTAAGTTGTCTGCGTTCTTTATGTACTTTGGTTATGAGTCCCTTATCAGACATGATTTGTGAATGTTTTCTCCCATTCAGTAGGTTATTTTTTCAATTTGTTGATTGTTTCCTTTGCTCTGCAGAGCTGTCTAGTTTAATATAGTCACACCTGTTTATTTTAGTTTTTACTGCCTGTGCTTTTGGTGACTTATCCAAGAAGTCATTGCCTAGACCAATGTCAAGGATCTTTACCCCTAAGTTTTCTTCTAGGAATTTTATGATCTCAGGTCTTACATTTAAATATTTGATCCATTTTGAGTTAATTTTTGTGAAAAAGGTAGGGGTCCAAGCTAAGGTTTCATTCTTATGTATGTGGATTTATGTATATAGGCTCTCTGTTCCATTCCTGTATGTGCCTCTTTTTATGCCAGTACCATACTGTTTTGATTACTGTAGCTTTGTAATATGGCTTGAAATTAAGGATTGCAATGCCTCCCACTTAGTTCTTTCTCAGGATTTCTTTGGCTATTCAGGGTCTTTTGGGGTTCCAAACTAATTTTAGGATAGTTTTTCCTATTTCTGTGAAAAATGTCATTGGAATTTTGATTGGGATTGCATTGAATCTGTAGATCACTTTGGGTCATTTTCACAATGGACATTTTCACAATATTAATTCTTCCAATTTAGGAACATAAGGTATGTTTCCATTTATTTGTGTCTTCTTCAGTCTCTTTCATCAGTGTCTTATAATTGTCAGAACACAGGTCTTTCACCTCCTTGGTTAAATTTATTCCTAAGTATTTTATTGTTTTTGATGCTCTTCTAAATGGAAATGCTTTCTTAATTTCTCTTTCAGATAATTTGTTGTTACTCTATAGAAATGCAACTGATTTCTATATGTTGATTTTGTATCCTACAATTTTACTGAATTCATGTAATAGTTAAAACAATTTTTTAGTTGAGTTTTTAGGGTTTTCTGTGTATGAGATCACCCATCTGTGAACAGAGATCATTTTACTTCTTTCTTTCTGATATGAGTGCCATTTATTTCTTTTTCTTGCTTAATTGCTCTGGCTAGGACTTCCAGTATATGTTTCATGCATCCTTGCATCCCAGAGATAAATCCCACTTGACCATATGTAAATGATCCTCTTATTGTGTTGTTGAATTTTACTTGCTAATATTTTTGAGAATTTTTACATCTATATTCATCAGGAATATCAGTCTGTGATATTCTTTTTTTATAATGTCTTTGTCTGACTTTGGTGTCAGCATAATGCTGGCCTCATAAAATGAGTTTGGGAGTGTTCCTTCTTTTAGAATTTTTTGGAACAGTTTGAGAAGGATTCATGTTAATACTTCCTTGAAGGTTTGCTAGAATTTACCAGTGCAAACCATCTATTTCTAGGCTTTTCTGTGTTGGGAGGTTTTTTTTATTACTGATTGAATCTCCTTACTTGATATTGGTTTATTTAGATTTTCTGCTTCGTGATTTAATTTTGGAAGAACATATGTTTCTAGGATTTATCCATTTATTCTAGGTTATTCAGTTTGTTGGCATATGAGTGTTCATAGAAGTCTCTCATAATCCTTTGTATTTCTGTGGTATCGGTTGTAATGTCTCCTCTCTCTCTCTCTTTTTTTTTTTTTTGAAAGGGGGACAGAGAGAGAGAAAGGGCTGGTGGAGGGGCAGAAGGAGAGGGAGAGAGAGAATCTTAAGTAGGCTGCATGCCCAGTGCGGAGTCCGATGCAGGGCTCCATCTCACCACCCTGAGATCATAATCTGAGCTGAAATCAAGAGTTGGATGCTTAACTGACTGAACCACTCAAACACCCCTCCTCTTTCTTTTGATTTTACTTTTTGAGTCTGCTTCTTAGTTAATCTAGATAAAGGTTTATCTATTCAAATAATCTGTTCTTAATTTCATTGCTTTTGTTCTGTTGTTTTTCTGTCTCTATTTCTTTTAATTCTGCTCTGATCAAAATGAGAGTATTTTGAATTTGACTATATATTCATCCTCACCAGTGAATTTTCTACTTTCCTATGTTTTCATGTTACTATATATATATTTATCTTGAAGAACTCTCTTTAGCATTTCTTGTAGGCAGGTCTATTGGCTATAAATTCCCTCAGCTTTTGTTTGTCTGGGAAAGTCTTTACCTCTCCTTTATTTCCTAATGACAGCTTTTCTGGATAAAGGATTCTTGGTTGATGGCAGTTTTTTTGTTTTGTTTTGTTTTCTTTGAGCCCTTTGAATATATAATCCCATTCCCTGCAAGTTTTCTGCTGAGAAATCTGCTGATAGCCTTACTGGGATCTTTTTGCCCATGGGAGGAAGCTCTAGTTAAGGAGTTCCTCCTTGGCACCTGGTCAGTCATGCTGACACTCAGAGCCCTCAGAGCAAAATTAGAGCTGGCATCCTAGACTCAGGTGCATGTGGAACTATCACAGTGCCTAGATCCTGGGGCATAGATGTGCTGGCTGTGGCTCTGGCACTAATGTCTAGAGTGTGGGAATATGCAGATATCCCATGTAACTGGTACCTGGGTCTCAAAGATTCACCACTGTGACTTGTGCCGGTAGGAGGGAATGCAGCAGGGGCAAGAGTCCTGGAATAACAAGATGTGACGGTAGCACAGCCTGAGGATGTGGGTGAAAGTCTCAATTCTGGCAGCAGTACACTCACAAGATAGCAACAGCACAACTCTGGTAGTAGTCTGTTTGAGGTACATGTAGGGCTCCAGGGATCTGGGCGCAGGGCAGTGGCCACACTGCCCTGGCAATGACAGTCTAGAGCTGCAACCCAGGACCTGGGGGGTAGGGTTAAGGGCAGCAGTAGCCTTGTCCCAGCAATGATAGGTCAGACCCCCAACGTGAAACTTGAGGGATGGGGCTCCGGGTAGTGTCAGTGCCCCTAGCAATGATGGGTCAGAACTGTGACCCAGAACCCATAGGGCAGGGATCAGGGCAGCAAGAGCCCATATCAGCAATGACAGCTCAGAGTCTTGACCTGGGATGGGTGTTCTCGGAGCAGTAGCAGCACAGCCCTGATGATGGTAGCCAAAGTGTGACTCAGGACACAGGAAGTGAGTGACTCATAGGGTAGTGGCAGTGCCCCTGGCAATGATGAGTCCGAGCCAGGACCTGGAAACCAGGCGTAGGAGTCAGGACAGTAAGAGACTGTCTCAGCAATTATAGTTCAGAGTCTTGAACTGGGAAAGTTGTCGGAGGAGGGCTCAGTGCAACAGCATAATCCCCAAAATGACAGCCAACGAGTAACTTGGGACCCTGAGGGCAGGGCTCAAGTGGGGAGAGGTTGCCTCAGTAATTATGGGACAAAGCCCCAGTCTGGGGCTGGAGTGGGCAAAGAACTGTGGCAGCTCCAGTCTTGTGTATGGTGATGTGCTATAGCCCCCCGTCCTTAAGAGTGGGCATATCAACCACCAAGACCCCCAAGGGCAAATCTCACCTCAGCAACAGCCTCAGCCTCTGGGAGCAGATGCGGAGTGGGGTGCTGCAGGCTGCTCCATCAGCTGACACCAGTGTCATTGGGGAGGACTGTGGGAGAACTCTGTAGCAAAAGCTGCATACATCCACAACACCGAGGCTTGCTGGGGTCTTTCAGCTTCTGACTGGGGGATGGGAAGATGCAGGCAAAATGCTTTCTTTACTTTTCTATGCAGACATCCTCAATTTTTTTTAGCTCTGCCAGACTTTTGCCCCCTTTTCTTTGTTGTTTAGAAATTTCCCTGATTTGTTTCCTTCAGCCCATAGCTGTTTATTTATTGTTCTTGGGGTATTTTTTGGTTCCCTTGTTCTTTTTTTTTTTTTTTTTTTTGTGGGGAAGCAAGTGTTGGCACCTCCTAGCCCTCCATCTTGCTGATGGCACTCCCAAGTCCCTCATTCTGCAGATGAGGTAATAAGGCCCTGGGACATAACATGTTTTATTCAGTAACATCCCACTTTTTTTTAAAGATTTTATTTATTTATTTGATGGAGAGAGACACAGCGAGAGTAGGAGCACAAGCAGGGGGAGTGGGAGAGGGAGAAGCAGGCTTCCCGCCGAACAGGGAGCCCAGGTGCGGGGCTCAATCCCAGGACCCTGAGATCATGACCTGAGCCAAAGGCAGGCACTTAATGACTGAGCCACCCAGGTGCCCCAATATGCTACATGTTTAAGACTGGACATTATAGTGTGAGTCTTTTGATTTTTCTGAGGAATTGGTTGTAATCTCATAGGTACTAAAACAACAAACGAACTTTAAACTGAATATGAAGTGTATTTTTGAACATTTATTTATATCTTGGTTCTATTGCCTCAAAATATTTTCAGCCTCCTGGTTTATGAATAAAAATTCCTATTTGAATACAAAATATTAATGTATTCTTGCTGAGAAGCCATCATGGGAAGTTACAGAAGTGACAAATTAATTGAGCTTGATGGGATTCTAATGAAGTAAATAATTCTTGAAAGTGCTCTATGAAATATGTGGTTGTGTGTTTTCAGTATTCAACCCCAAATAATTCACATTTTGCTGTTTTTACGCATTTCTGAGTTCTGTGCATTTTTAATTTCTCTTCTTTATTTCTTTGTAGACAGAATAACCAGAACATTACAAATAATACTGGAAGTTGTACCAGAAGAAGATTGTCATAAATTATGAATTAATGCATTTGAAATCTTGGCAATCTATGCTTGGCCTTGTTTCTGCCCAAAGGGCTGAAACAAAATGTGGATCTTCACTTCATTTTATGAAAATCCAGAGGATTGCAACTTTGGTGATGGACTAAAGGAATCGGTTATTGCTATTCATATCTTTTAGTGTGTTCAAGTTGGTTTCTAAGAAATTTAGTTATAACTCCATGTAGTTATTGAAAGCAGATATGCTATGCAAGTATTCCATGAGTTCACATGATTTTGGAATTCCTGATACCTACATGAATAGGGGTCCACATAACATATCTAATCATGAACACCGAGATGTTTTCTGTATATATGGCTTTTATAGAAACAATTTTTATATACTGCAGATGACTATACTGTGAAAAGTGTTTTCTACTCTTCTGGGGCGGGGGAACCATACATCATCATTACGGACCGAGGAAAGAAAGAAATTTATTTTATGTTGGCATTGCATTGCTTCCCCTTAGATACCAACTTAGATATCATTCATCTTTTAGTGTGTTATACCCAGAGCATTTTGAACAAAGGACAGAGGGGATATGCCTAATTTTAATGAATACATTAAAGAAGAGTTTCCAGGGGCTATTGTTTGTGAGAAAAATCCAGGAATTATGTCTAAAAATTCTTGATGATTGATTATGTTAAGATTTTTTTTTTACTCATTATCAGGAAGCTCCATGGTTATGGGCCACTTTGTTTTCGTGGAAAGCCCACTTGATCAGGAAAGGATGTAACATCTTTCTTAGAGCAAAGCAATAGTCAGTTTGATATTAAAGGCTCTTAAGCACAATCATTTGCTTCACTAATAATTTACCCCTTGGTAATATAGCTAAATATATGCATTTTTAAATCTTCAAATTGCAATGTCCATATAGGACAGAAATCAACAAGAAAGAGAATACCCAAAATATTATGCCCAACCCTATAATCATATCTATATGCAGTGTTAGTAATTATGAAAATTTTTTTAATCTCATAGCTATTTTTACATGGTGATAAATTTTGACAGTTTGTACATTTCCTTTATATATTTTATATTCTGTTAAAATATCTCTTCAGATGAAACTGTCCAGATTAATTAGGAAAAGGCATATATTTACATAAAAATTGAGGAAGAAATGTCACTGCTAAATAAGATTTACAACTGATGTTTCTAAAATTTTCCACTTCCTTATTTCAGCTTTGTCAGTAATTTCCTCACCTTAATTATCATTCAACTTGCAAAAGAAATAACTGATAACAAATTCACTGAAAGAAGGAGAAACTGTGTGTATATTCAGACAGGTGTTTTTATGCAAGGTTTAGAAAATATTGTGGAATTTTCAAATAGTGTAATATAATGATGGAATGTGTAAACTATTATTTACATATATCCAAGATTAAATAGTCATACCAGAGTATGTTTCATCCTCTAATTTTAAAAGTAACAATTTTTGAAACAACCACACTGATTAAAATCATTAAGAGCTGATATAGGTTCATAGAAAATTGACCAAAGTAGAAATGATGATTTATAATTTGAGGCAATTCCAATTCACTAATTTCAGATTTTGCTCTTGATAACATTTAATACACATCCAAGATTGACATTATTTTCAGCCAAACCTGGTGTTTGGGTCTGTAAGTGAATTCATAAAAATTCCTTCCTTTTTCTCTTACCATCTGGTTTTCAAATTTGATCTGTAGTCTCTGCTTCTTATATCCATTTGTCTGTATCTCATGCCATTCTATTGTTGCTGAGGTAAAAAAAAAAAAATAGATTGTCTTTATATGCCATTTTTTTTAACAGTCTAGGCCCATGTAATATAAACCTGGAAACTCTTCTTAAGAGTTTTTGTGGGGTTTGTTTGTTTTTTTGTTTGTTTGTTTTATCTAATGAAAAAAAATGGTAAAATCTCATGGAGAGGTTTACATAGTTCTTGATTATTCCTGAGAGTAATGTGCTTATAACTACAGTGGCAGATAGGTCTCATTTTATTTCTTTATTTTTTGTTTTAATTTCTCTTTAAATATAACATTATAAAAGCTAACTAGGATACATTCTCATTATTTTTTCCATCATTTTCAAAAATGATTTTTGCATTGTTAAATTTCCGATGCTACTGTAATACCACTTTTAGCCAGACAGAGAGTCAGTCAGTAATTTTTTTTTAAAGTAATAAAGATTAAGTTGTCCTTCAGCTTATTTTTAGGATACATCATGACAAGATGCAAAATTTCTATAATCAGGAAATCAATATTCATAATTTTTATTCAGATGGTATCACATAAAGCCAATTCTATTTGAAAACTTTCCTGAACACTAATATGTATATTTTTATTTATACTAAGTAAAATTTTTTCTCATATATTTAAAATTATATATAGAGAGAATTATATGTAAACCATTACAATATGCTTGCACCAGTGTGGATATTCAAATGTTTATATACATATTACGAGTTTATTATAACACAAAATGTAAAAGTGGCCAATACAGTTTAAGACAACTAATATATTATTTTCAAGTGTACTACTTTTTGGGTAACATGGAGTCTCAAGTATTGAATTGTGGATTAAACAGATTAGTAAAGACTTCCAAAGCTAAAACAATTTGATTAAAAAAATGAACTGATTCTCCTTACACAATAGGAATATTTCAGAAATGTTTTTGACTCATTTTTAAAAATGTTAGGTTATTTTTCTGAGATATTTCTTTGATCAGTTGAGGAAAACTAGACTACTATGAATGTTTAGGTCAGCTGGAAGTAGACCTTGTTCTTGTCTTTCTTCAGGAGATTAAAGATTTGCCCTAGAAAAGATGGCGGACTCCAGTACCCAACATAAATGTTCACATATACATATGTGCTTATACTGTATTCTCCCCCATCTCTGCTGGCACAAAAGTAGGATAGGTTATTAGGTTACATTAGCAATGCATGGCAGTTTCTCTAACACTAAAACATGTACGTTGAAACAAATTTCTGGATTATTTTACATGCCTGGTAAAATTGTTTCCCCAGTTGCTATTTGGTATATTAACAGATAGTTAACCTGAGTATAATTACTTAATTTTTTATGAACTGTAATCAGTCTTCAGGAAACTCATTATTTTATCTCTATTTGTAGATGAATGTAATGCCAACCAAGAAAGAGGGCATCTTTGACCTATAGTGGATTTCTTATAATTGAGGTGTAGGTTATGAAAAGATAGAATACTGAAGGTCAGAGTAGCATGAAATGAAAGATAGCATGTGACTGGAAGTAATGATATTTTGATGTAACTTATTATGCAGCGTAGTCAGAGAAATATTAAAAATTAATTGTCTGTTGTGCATAAGTGGATATCCCAAGTAGCTAATGGAATGTAGCTTCCGTGCCCCTCACTTAGACATGCCCCTTCCAAGGTCCTGTACCTAATGTTGCATTAGGAAATGTGTATTAATTTTCTTGAAGAAGATCAGAAAAATTGTATACATTTCTGGCCCTACAAATTCTGCATCTTTCCCTGTGAGTATGGTAAAATAAACTTCCATTACTTTTTCTAGTAGAAATAAACATGGGCCATTTATAGAATACATTTTTAAATAATAAAGTTTTGAGTTAATTGAAGTATCTATATATAATTATAAATGGCTTTCTCATAAGATATATTTTGCAATATATAAGGAGAGAGTTCAGTTTTGACATATTTTATGATTCAGTTCTGAATGATAGAAAAACAACAAATAGGGTGTTAATTGTAATTCTTTTTCTTAGGAAAGAAATATAGTGATATTTGGGATTTTAATGCAAATGAGTAAAAGACTGATTTTACTTAAATGTAATCTTTCTTCATTTTACCCAACACGATATGCTGTATGTTAGTGCTGATAATTTTTACAGAGTCACATTTTACTTTGTTAACAATTCAAAGTCAGGAATTAAAGCATAACATTGTGTAACTGGCGAGAAACTCATGGCAGATATAGAGTAGATAATGAGACATCTTGACAGCTTCTGTTTACATAATTTATATGTAAGGTAAAAATTTATTACCCATACCTGTATTTTAGGTTACTGTTCTCATAAACAGTATACCTAAAAGTGTAACCTCTAGGTAGTCTTAGTACTGTTCTTAAAAATGTTATTTTAACAGCCAAGTTTTTTTTTTTATTTTAAAGATTTTTATTTATTCATGAGAGACAGAGATAGAGAGAGAGAGAGAGAGAGGCAGAGGGAGAAGCAGGCTCCCCACTGAGCAGGGAGCCCGATGCGGGACTTGATTCCAGGACTCTGGGATCATGACCTGAGCCGAAGGCAGACGCTTAACCATCTGAGCCACCCAGGCGCCCTTAACAGCCAAGTTTTAAAGATAATCCTTACTTCCTTTTGTTGCATTTTCAAATTAGTTGGTGTCTAAAAATAAATGCTTGGTCTATTTTTAGATTCACTACAAATTCACAAAGGTGTAAATCCTGGTCTCACAGAAAGTTCCCCAGGTTTCCATGTTGTGAGATATTGTCCTTTATAACCTCTTAAGGATATTAGCTTAATCTTTTTGAACAATTTCTGTTTTTTCTTTTAAATGAATCAATGATTTCTTTGTTTTTTGGTCATATTTTGACTTGATAGCTTTGAGATGGGAGTGAGTCTTAATTTAAATTTATACAATGACCCTAGATATCCTTAGTGTGAAACTGCCATTTGGTTTACTTCCTTGGGAGTCCTCACCTCTCTTCTCTTTGTTACCACTGGCCTTAAAATATCACTGGGAGATGATTATCTCAAGTAGTTATCTATTACATGCATGTATTTCAACTACTTGGATCCAGGGTACCTTTATGGTATCAGTAACAGCCTTAACAGTTTTATAGATAAAAATTCTCTCAAGAAAACTCTGGAGCGGTAGGCATCTGAGAGACGTGCAGATGGATGCACTGGTTTGAAAGTGAACATACTTGTTTTTTCTTCCACAGTAACTTACACTACTGACTTTTTTTTAAAGTATGACTTTCAAGCGAATTAATTTATTGGTTAGAAGACTTGTTTGCTGAGTCCTTCCTTATTACCTCTTGAAGTCTTTAAAGGTCATGCTGAAAGCTAGAGAAACAAACAAAAAAGACTGAATCACAGTTATATCTTTTGCAGAAGTGACTGTATTTTGAGCACCTTGGGTGACAATGTACTTTGCACAGAATCTTATGGGAAAACATATTAGGCCTTTCGATGTTACATCTGGGTAATTGGATGGGTTAGGAGGGATTTGACTTAGATGATGACTGAAGATAGACCTCTCTTACTCCTACTAGGTTAACAGTCTTCAGTACATCCTCAGAAGCTCATTTGTATCACACCTGGAGGCAATGCAATGTGGTTCCTCGTTCTAGGTTTGAACTGTCTTATTTCAAAAGATTTTGGAATTATTTTTTCTCTAGAATTTCTCCTTCGTTCCAAATTTCCATTTACTGACTAATGTAATATAAAGAAAATTATCTTAAAGTAAAATAATACCCTGGGGAAATAAAACAGATTGTTTCAAATGAATGTATGCTTTTAACAGAATATGAGTGATCTATATTAAACTATTGTTGTTTTAATGATTTCAAACACTACAATATAGTACTTTTTAAGTGCTCTGGAAGCAAAAATAAAAAAAAAGACCCCAATATATATCTATGGTTATCACATAAACCACAAGAATCCTCCAAAAATTTTCAGTAGTCTTGGATTTTTTTTTTTTTTGATCCTCTCCCTGGAGAAAATTTTTACTTAATAGTTTTCCCTTGTGAATAGTATTACCAATGCTATAAATCTGGAACTAAACTGTGGATACTTACATCTTGAAAACCGGATTCTTCTTTTGACATTATTCATGTACAGAGAGTGACATATGACTTTACTCTATTAGGATATTTGGGGCCAATGTTATTTTGAACATAGGCGTGGGCCTCAAGTTTCTATTTCTTTGTAGATGTGTTGTAATGTAATAGTAATGAGTTTTCAGTGGTACCCCTCAACATTTTGAGAACTTTGCAAACATAAGCAATAGATGTGTTAAGGATGTGTTAAGAGTTCATTGCTTAGTACCATAAAATATAGAGTCTTCTCTCTGTGTCAAATTGGTGAACAGACATGTAGTTGTGTTTACTAATGCTACATGTTGGCTACCTGTGTTTTTATAATAAGCAAAAGTTAGAAAAAGGCAAGACAAATGGCCTTTTGTACTGAATGCTTGACAAGCTTAATTTGTCCTACTTTTCTGACAAATATTTTACTCCAGATTTCATAGACTCTTGTTTTTTTTGGTTTTGTTTTGTTTTGTTTTTTAATTATTGTAGAGTGGATTAGATGGTAGTGATGCACTGGTAGAGATGGTGTTTAGTTATTGACTCAGAATTCATTTCATGATGAATTTTTTGTGTCTTTTTATTGTATGTATATCTGTATTTACTTTATATAAAAATGGATTTAGTGAGTTTTGTGTTAGATCTACCTAGTAACAGTGACTTTTTTTTTCAATTATCAAGGGATAGCAAATATGTGTGTTGGTATGTTCATATTAATATATTATTAGGTTCTGTACATTATTGTGTTTAAATGCTTCTGACATTCTATATGGCAAGCATCAATAATTTGCACCACGGAATCAGGTTAGACCAGTGGAACAAATGGTAGTCAGAATCCTCTGGAGGGTTGTGCTGGCAATCACCTCTTTGACCTATGTTTCAGTTGTAATTTATAGACCAGCTCTAACCCCTACCGTGAATCTGGAATGCATTTGTCATGACCTTGTACCATTCCCCTAACTGAGGGGCAGGGGGAACAGGGTTTGGCCCAGTTGTCTAAAATACAGGAACAGAGAAGTCCATGTGAGGAAGAATGAGCCTCAGTATCCTCAATGGTCTTCATTGTGGTGGGGTTTCTTCACTCTGACAGTATGATGATAAAACTTGGTAAAGGGGTCTCTGTGTATTTTGTACAAATTCTGCACAATGTCTTACATTGCTAAATTCTTAAGTAGCAAAATTCCTTTTCTGTGTCTACATTCCAACCATATTAGGAGTACTGATTTATTTAGATATTTAACTATGAAAATATAAATGGTGCAAAGGGACTTTCGTGTGTGGATTGTGTTATGTTTCTTAAGGTTCTCTGGCACTGATGCCTATACCATCATGTGATATGTGAAATAAAATGGATTTTTCTACAGTTTAATGGCTTCCCTCTGGGGAGAGTTCTGGTACAGCAATCACACTGCCAGATGGTGTTTATGGGCTCTTTGTGTGAATGGTAAGATACTATGAATAAGAGTGCTTTCATCTGATGGAAAGTCTTGACATGTGTGTTTTTGTATAGAATAAATTTTCGTGCAATATGATGTCACTCAATTTTGCAATGAATTTAATTTCATTTGTATTTATGTATCTGCATACCCCTCATGCTTCTAGTTGCTTCAAGCTTTGTATATGTATTTTTGTCCATATTTTTTACTTGAAAATATTTTAAATGGAAATAAAATAAACATTTGATAGTTTACATAAGAAAAGTCATGTTTTGCTTTTTTTTTTTTAAGCAATATACATCCCAACAAATTGAAGGCTTTGGTTTTGATGATTGGATTTATCTATCATTGATTCTGTGAATTTGTTGGTGTATTCCCCTTGGCATCAATTCCCTATATTAAAAACTCAGAGTGGTAGCAAACACTACAGTAAAGACTGTAGACACTCTTCTCCCTCATGGCTTATGTCCATCTGTGCTCTGGTCTGAAATATCTACCAACTTCTCTCTTCTATTGTCTGCTGTCTTAGTTCAGTCTTCTTTTTTCTTGCCTCAACGGAAGTCTCATGTCTTGTCTATCTCTATTTCAGCCTTCACATGTTTCCCCAGAATGTTCTTTCTGAAACACAAATATAGTAAAAGTCTTCGATGGCTTTACATTTACTTATTTATTTTTTTGGATGGATAAATCCAAACTCCTCTGCATAACAGAGTGCTCTGAATAATCTGCTGTCCTTCTTTCTCCAGGTACTTCTACATTCTCTGCAGCCATATAAAATGTTTTTTTTTTCCAGTAGTTTAACAATAACAACAAAGAAGATGCTATTATTTCATTTGACACACTGTGGATTCCAGGAATTACATTTTCCTCGCCCATTCCTATCATCTACTTTCCGCATAGCAAATTTCTACCCAGCATTCAAGACTGAGTTCAAAAGTCACCTCTTCCAGAAACCTTCCCCAAGATTGATCCCTAAATACCTTCACCATCTTGGGTGCACCTTTTCTGTAGAACTCATCACACCTTTGAAATTGCTGTACTTGACTCCCTTCTCTGCCTAGAGTTGAAATTGTGTGTGTGTGTGTGTGTGTCTCTTACTGACTAAAGCATAGTAGGTACTCAATGTTTATTAAATTAATGAATAAATGAATGGCTTGTATTCATTGGGTTTCATGATAAGTTTTTCTTAGATGCAGTTTTTATTACCTCTAAATTTAAGCAATCCATTAGATTCTATGGAAAGAATATTTCCGTGGAATATCTTAACTTCAGAATGTAAGAAAACTGGGGAGTTTCAGTCTCTGCCCTCCCCCCTTCTCCCCTCCCATTCTCTCTTTTTCTTTCACTTCCATTGCCCCCCATCCCCAGTTCATGTCAGTAAGTGGGTCCTGATTGAGGAAATGAACAGTCAAATGACCTACTATGAACTTTTCCTGTGAAAAGACATTTAGGTTTTTATATTTTCAATAAGGTATCATTTTCATAATAATTTGAAAAAAATGCTCAGAAATGTAGAGTAGAAGGAACCCAACGTTTTGATGACCAAAACTCTCTTTGAAGTAGACATGGGAGAACAACAAAGTAAACTAATAATGTTGGCACCTGTTAAATTTAAACTATTTTCAAAAGAAATATAAACCATGTCATATGTAGATATACTTATTTTAAAGTTAATGAATGTGACTGGAAATGTGTTTAATAAAAATATACAGAAAAACTTAGATAATACATAATGGCTGATAATTTGCTTTTAAACTATCATTAGGCTCTTAAACATGCTAGTTTAGGTTTACAAAAACTTTTGCTGCTAAACTACCTCTAATAATTTTCTACTTGAATCTTTAAGCTATGTCTATAAAGATTTGAGATCATTATATATGCTGGGATTGGGTGGGTGAACCATGGATAACTACTGTTGCTTTTGCCTCCACATGCCCTAAAAATTGTATTTGCAGACTTCCTGGAGATCTGACTTTGAAGGTCAGGTCTTTATAGCCATCTCATTGTTTTTATAGTCTTAAGCTTAAGAACACCTGGTCACCAGCAGGCATGGGCTAATTCTTTCAAAAAACGTTTGATGTTTGAAAGAATTTGGAAATAAAAATGTAATTAGGATTCAATACCTTTTAAAACTTTAGCTTTGAAGATTTATTAATCTCTGAAAGATGGGAAACAGGGTTTCAAAGTTGTTAATTCAGGTTAAATACTACAAAAATTGAAATACCCTCCAGCTATAATAAAATAACGAAGTATAAATGAGGCTAACCCTAAGAAAAATGTGAGCAAGCTAGTTATTTTCCTCTCATTTTATTTTTTCTTAAAAATATGAGAAACTAATTTTACTTTTGTCATAATAATTAACATTGTGATTATATACCTGAATGTTCTTTTATCATCACGCATTCCATTTCCTAAAATCTAAAGACACCATAAAAATTTTTCATGTTCTGAATTCTGCCTTAAACTTATGTTTACTTCGTATTCTCCCATTGTTATGTTCCTTTCAGAATTTGTTACTTAAAAGAAGTAAAGTCAAAGTTTTAAGTACCTCTCCAGTGCTAAGCCATATGATAGGTGCTAGAGATACAAAACAGTTAACAGTTTGTATTGCCTCTGCTTCATGAAGCTGGGGGGTACAAATATTTTTTCTCCTAGTCATTCAAATGTATCATTAAAATTAGGGTCTTGGGTGCTATAAAACAGTATACCCAGACGTGATCTAGTCCTAAGATGTTGGAGAAGGCTTTCCTAGAGATGTAGTATGAATTGATATTGAAGGATGGGTAGGCATTAATCTGGTAAAGTGGAGCCGGGTTGAGGAGTGTTATAGGCAAAACAGTGTGATAAAGGCCCTGAGCCAGAAAAAGTAGGGCTTAAGGAAATAAATGCAGGACCAGTGGAACCAGAGCATGGGGACACCATATGTAATGTACCTCTAGAGAAGAGCAATTGTAGAGGACTTATTAATGTTCAAGACATGGGTTTTTACCCAGTGTTATGGAGATGGTATAGACAAATGAAATTCAGACATAATATGCACATTGAACTTTATCAAAATTTCAAATCCTACCCTCTGCTAAAATCTCTGAATAGAATAATTTCAAATAGTAAAAAACAATTTCCATTTTACTTCTTTTTTAAAATTATTGTCATATTTTATCTAATCAGTTTACATTGCCAAAAGTGTTAGTAAATGGCAGTAAGCTCAAGGCATATATTTTGAAAAGAAAAGTAACTGCAAGAATTCTATAATCAACAGATGGAAATCTTTTTTTCCAGAAATTTTACTGTTGTCTCTCCTTAGCATGTTTTCCCTCCTCTTTTTCAAATTAAATTACATCTGACCTACACTGTTGAGTGCTCACCAACATTCATCTCAAGGCCAATTTGCAATTTCTTTTTTTTTTTTTAAGAAATATTTTTCTGGTGCTATAATTTTTTAACCTAATTGTAACTTCCAAAATATTTTTCCCCAAGTGAAAACATTAAGCAAAAACTACTTTGCATGACATATTATTAAACAGAGACATTATCTTAGAAGAAAAGAAAATCTTCATTTGACTATAATGTTTTAATATGAAAAATGTGAGTACAGTAAAATTATTTGAATTTTTTTCTGGTTTTGCAGAAATAGAATGAATTTTTAGTTATTTCTACTCTTCATAATTCACAATGGATGAAAAGTGACTCTTCTAGCAAGATAACATTTGTTTAAGGAACTAGAGAAATAAAGAAAAATTATTTGAGATTATTTAAAGAACACTTTCTTGGAAAACAGGGAGTTATCTGGTACAGTTCCCCCCCACCCAGCTTTATTAAGATATAATTGACAAATAATATTGGGTAAGTTTAATATATATAATGTGATGATTTGATATATGTAGATACTGTGAAAATGATTACCACATTAAGATTAGTTATCACATCCATCACCTCACAGAGTTACCACCTTTTTTGTGGCAATAATATCTAAGATTTACTCTCTTAGCAAATTTCAAGTACACATTTTCATCATCCATTCATCTGCCATTGGACACTTAGGTTGTTTTTATATCTTAGCAATATAAATAATGGTGTAATGAACAAGGCTGTATAGATATGTCTTTGAGATTCTGATTTCATCTCCTTTGGATATATATCCAGAAGTGGGATTGCTGGGTTATATTGTAATTCT
>NW_027397066.1:115283753-115330548 GCF_003265705.2 Callorhinus ursinus | reverse complement strand
AGGGTTCTAGAGGGGAGGGGGTGGGGGGATGGGTTAGCCTGGTGATGGGTATTCAAGGGGCCACGTTCTGCATGGAGCACTGGGTGTTATGCACAAACAATGAATCATGGAACACTACATCAAAAACTAATGATATAATATATGGTGATTAACATAACAATAAAAAAATCCTAACATGGAACAGATCTTCTAAGGAACATGTACCTGAATTATCAGATTAGTGAATCTACACATCTTCCAGAACTGTATCTTTCACTCTTATGTAAAAAACCAAATCTTTTTTGCAGCTCAGACTATCAGTCAGCTTAGCCACCTAGGCGCCCCTCCTCTGCTCATTTTAAAAATGGATTTTAAAATATTTTGTTTTGTTTTGTTTTGCTATTGAGTTATAGGCGTTCCTTAACATTAACCCCTTATCAAATATATGATTTACAAACATTTTCTCCTATTTCACAGGTTGCCTTTATATTTTGTTAATTATTGCTTTTGCTGTGCAGAAGCTTCTTATTTTATTGTAGCCCCACTTGTTTAATATACTTTTGTTACTCCTGCTTTTGGTGTCATCTTCATAAAATTATCACCAAGAACAATATCAAGAAAATTTTTCTTATTGTTTTCTTCAGGAGTTTTTATTTCTAGTTTTTAAGTCCTCAATCTATCTCAAGTTAATTTTTAAAAAAGATTTTATTTATTTATTAGAGAGATTGAGAGAGACCGTGAGTGGGGCGGGGAGGAGGGACAGGGGGAGAGGGAGAAGCAGGCTCCCCGCTGAGCAGGGAGCCCGGTGTGGGGCTCGATCCCAGGACGCTGGGATCACGACCCGAGCCGAAGGCAGACACTTAACTGAGCCATACAGGTGCTCCTTGCATGAGTTAATTTTTGTGAGTGGTTTCAGATAGGGGTTAAATTTCATTATTCTGCGTGGGATTATCCAGATTTCTTAGCACCATTTATTGAAGATTACCTTTCCCTATTGAACGTTCTGGGTTTCCTTGTCAAATACTGGTTGGCTGTCTATGCATGGATATATTTCTGGGCTCTTGATTCTATTCCATTGGCCTATGTGTCTACTTTTATGCCAGTGCCATACTATTTGATTACTACCGCTACATAATAAAGTGTGAAATCAAGAAGGGTGGTGCCTCCAGCTTTGTTCTTCTTTCTCAAGTTTGCTTTGGATATTTGGAATCTATTGTGGGTTCCATACAAATTTTAGAATTTTTTTTCTATTTCTGTGAAAAATGCCATTGGAATTTTGGTATGGATTGCATTGAATCTATAGATTGCTTTGGGTTATAGGGACATTTGACAATGTTAATTTTTCTGATCCAGTAACATGGGATATCTTTCCATTTATTTGGGTCTTCTTCAGTTTCTTTAATCATTGTTTTATAATTTGCAGTGTACAAATTTTTCATCTCCTTGATTAAACTTATTTTTAAGTATTTTAGTGTTTCTGATAATATTGTGAATAGGATTCTTTTATTTCCTTTTCCAGATAATTTCTTGTTAGTATACAAAAATGCAACAGGTTTTTATGTGTTGATTTTGTATCCTGCTACTTCACTGAATTTGTTTATTAGGTCTATAGTTTTTTTGATAGAGTATTTAGTTTGGTGAATATATGATCTTGTCATCTTCAAACAAAGACAATTTTAGTTCTTCCTTTATGATTTGAATTCCCTTTGTTTCTTTACCTTGCCTGATTATTCTGGCTAGGACTCCCCGTCCCATGTTGAATAGGAATGGTGAGAGTTTTTGCTGGTCTTAGAAAAGTTTTCAACCTTTCACCGTTAATGTGACAACTGTGGTTTGTCATATAATAGCCTTTCTTATGTCAAGATGTTTCTTCTATACTCAATTTGTTGAGAGTTTTTATCATCAAAGGATGTCCTATTGTCAAATACTTTTTCTGCATTTATTGAGATCATGTGATTTTTGCCTTTCATTTTATTAATGTGGTATATGATATTTATTGATTTGCATATGTTATACCATCTTTGCAACCCAAGAATAAATCCCACTTGGTCATTGTGTGTGGCCCTTTTAATGTGCTGCAGAATTTGGTTTGCTAGTATTTTGTTGAGAATTTTTTAATCTATGTTCGTCTGACTTGGCTCCCCAGCCAGATATAGGGTGCCACTGGGTAGACTCTGTGTTCAGGCCTGGGCTGCAGGCTGGGCTTCATGATTGTGCGGTCTGCTGGCTATGCTCCACTCTTTGGTAAGGCTTCTGGCTGGGGTTCCTAGTCGAGCAGGGCTATCAGCTGCGCCTTATAGTTGGATGGGGCTGTTGGCTATGCTCCACGATTGGGTGGGGTTGCTGGCTGGGCTCTGTGGCTGGAAGAGACCACAGGCTGTGGGTAGTACGGTTGGCTCAGGTCTAAGTCTGCCTGGGGTCACTGTTCGGGCTCCCTTGAAGACAGTGTCAGAGGTTATGCTCTGCAGTTGGGCAAGCCTGCTGACTTGACTCAGCCTGAGGAGGGCTACAGTATGGACTCTACAGCCGCCCAGAGTCTTTGGCCAGGCTTGCCGGTGAGGCAGTACTAGAGACTATACTCAGCAATTGGATGGAGCACTGACTTTCTTCCCTGCCCAGGAGGGCTCTAGGATGTGCTTGGTGGTTTTCTATGGTACCTGGATAAAAGATTTGAGTCTTTGAGTTTTTCTCTTAATTGGAAGAGATGTATAAACTCAGATGTTGTATAGCAGAGGCCAGTACCTGGAAGAATAGAAGTATTAAGAGTCACATAAAGCACAGAGATTAAGAAATGGAGAAAGAATGTTGCCTGGTTTCCTGTACCTTTTCAGTTCAAGATTTGGGGGCCCTTTCTGAGGCCAAACTGATAGTGGTTCTTTAAGACATGGCTAGTTCCTTATCCTATTCCCTCTTTTGCTTTAATTACTTGAATTGGTTTCTGCTCTTTACATCCCAAAGAGTTTTAGATTATGATATAATACATCACAATGAACTTGCTAAGGCCGAAATTATGTTTTTGACTACTTCTGGTAGCAGAAGACAATACAATACAGTAATCATTGTTGGACATATTTTCACTCACCACATACCTGAAACCACAAAGTCCAGGATAGCTGCCAACTTGAACAAAATATGAGAAATAGAGGATGACATCAATGAAATGCAATATATTGTGTCATCATCCCAAACAGACATTTATCTTACATCCAAAGTCTTAGTAGGTTCCCACTGCTCTTTTCCCTTTTAGTTCCTCTGGTTCCTTCCATTCCACACCAGATCATGCAAGCTTACTCAATGGGGGCTATGCTCTTCTCTTTTACACTCTCCTCAATGGAAAGCCATCAAGTCATGTCATCTTCAACTGCCAATTTTATTTGCTTATGTCATCAGAAAGTATTTGTTGAGTAACTGACATCTTCTAGGCACCATGCTTGAGTTAGATTATGGGTACAAAGTGAAAAAGACATGCTTTCTGAACTCAAGGTGCATTTCTATACAGAGTACTCCTAAATGTGATGAGTAGGGGTTGGGGGGAGAGGAGATGGTTCTTTCTTATACCTGATATGTACTTCCATGTGGAAGGAGCCATGTTAGGGAAACATTCATCCTCATTCTAGAAGAGATGTTTCCTAATTTTATTGGTGAGTTTGGAAAGGAAAAAAAGAAGCTAATTATGTGTCTTTTCTCTCTTGGAGCCATCCTGACTTCAGAGGGCATTAATTCTGCCATGCTGCTCCATACCTTTCCAGAGTCAGAAATCCTTGGGAAGAGGCCTGAAACGGTACAATGCTTGCAATGGGATGACCAGATCTTTCTAATCCTAGAGTTCACTCTTAGAAAGCCCACTTGCCCTTAGCTATGAATCACATTCTTCTACATTAGCTGTATCAGCAGTAAAGGTGATGTTTTTTGTGCTCCTCTTTGCCTTACCATTTTGACTTATGTCTTCTTGGTTTGTAACTCAAGTGGGGAAGAGAAGTGATATTTATCAGCCTCCCCAAGAATATTAACAATGTACATCTTGAATCCTCTCCTCTCTCCTGAGCTCTTGCCTGTAACCTAATAATTAGGAGCTGTATCCAGAGGAATTTTCGCTACCTCCAATTCAGCACTTCAGAAATGGAAATGTGCTCAAATTTCCAGTCCCTTCATTAAAAAGAAATGAGTTGTTTACCACTAAACATGCGTAATTCAGTCGCATGCTCCTTTATTCATCGGCTCACTCAGGCTTGAAACCTAGGAGTCTCCTTGGACTCTGCTTCCTCCTTATCCTCCATAATAAACCAAGCACAAACACTTGTTGTTTTTTTCTCCAGAATTTCTAATTCATCTGCCCTTTTATCACTAATCGCAATCTAGACTTTATGCCTATATATTGTAAAACTCATCAGCTAGATTTTGCTGATCCCAGATTTCTCCTCATAAACTCTCTAGCAGAGCTGACAATATAACCTTGCTCAGTAGCCGCTTTGACCAAATCATTCCCTTTAGAAATGCTTCCAGTAGATTCCATCTTCAGATCAAACTCACTTTCCTGGTCTAAAAGCTTTGCCATAAGCAGACATGATACAATGAACTCCTCTGTATTGACTAGTCTTGAATTGACTCCGACTTAACTCTTTTAGAAACCAAAAGTATGGTACAGTTGGCATACATGTCTTTCCTCAAATTGAAAACCACATATGCACATCACTGAAAATGAACTTCTACCCTCCTGACCATCTCCTCCAAATGTTTAAGGGCCAATGCAAAGCCCACTACTCTTATGCTTTAGTGCATTTAGAGTTGTAACCCACAGTTTTATAGTTAATCACATGCTCTTGTGTGTTTTTGTGGCTTATTACAGATTCTTCTTTATCCAAGCTGAATTACTGTGAGTTCCTAGGGCTGAAGAATTATGGTATACTTTCTATATCATAAAATGTATTATTCATTATATAGCAGATACAAAATAAATATTTAATGACTACTTAACTTATAAATAAGACAAAGTAATTGTCTTCACTTAAGAAATATTTTGATTTAATGGTCTGAAATTTAAGAGTGACTTGATAATCAGAATTTCTATTCTGACCTCTTTGACTTTCTCTGTTGCTCTAAGCAAGTCATTTTAGCTATTCTGGATACATTTTCTTAATCCAAAAATGGAAGTAAGACTTGTCATCTGTCTTACTCATAAAGAGTGGTGAGGAGTATCCTAGTCAATGCAAAGCACATGGCTAATACAAAGTTTAATAAAAATGATAAATAACATCTATTACAACATTGAACCATTGTTCAATTTCTTCTGCCCTTTCAGTTCTTTGATTCAATATTCTCTCACTGAAATCTGAGAGCTTTAATTTGAGAAAGTATTTTACTAATAGTCATAGACTTTCTACATTACCCTTTTCTTATCATTAGGCACACCTGGATGATATCAAATTATTCTTTTAAGGAAATCAATATATCACTATAAGTGCATAGAGAAACATCTGGTAATGGAACTTCAGGTAAAGCAAACCTGGGTATGACAAAGCTGTGTTAGAGCAGGATGGTAAAAAAGATGGCTCCCAACTTAAGCTTTCTTTGCAGAAGGAGCAACTAGCACCGACCCATAGATAAGATGCCTTTGTGAAGACCCCAGAACTTGAGGGTGAGGCTGAAGCACCCCCTTGGATGACAAAAACCAAGAAAAATCACATTAGAAATGTAAGAGGACTGATTTCATTTTGACCACATCTACCTTCCCCCAGGCCAGTGCAACACCACACGTAGAGTGGTCCCCTGGCCAATTTCTCTAGTGGGCAAAGGAAAGCCCAAGGTGGACACCCAGTTTCCCCATAATTCTGGGAAGTTTCCTATGAGCCCCACTTAGGTATTACCTCCTAAGGATCACTGGGGAAAATCTGCTAGAGACAGAGAAGGGGAGAGGGCTCACAGTAATTAGCATGTGGATCTTGGCAAACAGCATTCCTGTTGGCAGTGGTGCCCACATGCAGACCCAATCCAGTGGCTCTGTCTGGCCATGGAGCTTGGTTGGCAGTTCTGCCCAGTTTGGAGCAAAATCCATCAGGCTGTCCCAGCGCAGAGCCCATTCTATGACCGCACCCAGACAGTAAGCGAGTCAGAAGTTCCATTTAACTGCTTCCGCCCAACCACAAAGACTCAAATCTTTTGTCTGGCCAGGTACTTTAAGAAGCCACAGGTCTTTTAGTCACAATTACAGGTAACAAATTTTAACACCAATCAATAACGGCCCTCAGGTCCCTGCACAAGTGAATGGGTGAATGGTTTTGAGGAAGCAGAATTCCCAGTCCCTGTACTAACTGTAAAAGGTTTTCTCTAGACACATGTATACTGTCCCCCCATACACAGATGTACATTCATATAAAGCATGAATAAATCAAGAAATTGGAAAGAATAGGAAGCACGAGATACAGCCAGAGACAAGATAAAAATAATTAATGTTAAACAAATGTGTACTATGTGCTTTTAACACTGTTCTGAGCACCAAGTAAAAACTAACTCATTTAATTCTCATGACAACTTTATGAAGTCCACACTATTTTTTAAAAAAATTGTATCTATTTATTGTGGGGGGAGCAGGGGGAGAGGGAGAAGCAGACTCCCTGCTGAGCAGGGAGCCCAGCATGGGGCTTGATCCCAGGACCCTGAGAGGATGACCTGAGCCGAAGGCAGACGCTTAACCGACTGAGCCACCTCAGTGCCCCAAAGATTTATTTATTTAAAGAGAGAGAGAGAGTGCAAGTTGGAGGGATAGAAGGAGAGAGAATCTCAAGCAGACTCCATGCTGAGCTCAGATCCTGATGAGGGGCTCCATCTTATGATCCTGAGAACAGGACCTGAGCTGGAACCAAGAGTCAGTTGCTTAACTCACTTTGCCACCCAGGCGCCCCATGAGGTCCACCCTATTAGGAAGAAATTGAGGTAAGTTGGAGTCAAATAATTTGTTCAACATCACATACGAAGTGTTTGGCACATTTTAGGTGTCTTTAAATAAAAACATTTAAAATTATTCCTATTCTCCAACCACCAAATGTTTTATTTTCCATCTGTTTGTAAGTATTGAAATTTCTTTGCCTACTGGGCAAAGGGAAAAGAAAATTCCATCAACAAGACTATTGTTGATGAATATTACTGATTCTTTAGGATATCCATAGGTAACGTGACATACTAGTGTTTATCTGGACAATGCCTTACTTAACTGTGGGGAGATGTTAGGAGTAGAAATGTAATTTGGGGCATTCTCTCACCACTGAAAAATCCTGCAAATAGTAAGGGAATTCAAGACAAATTACAGGCATCATTTCCACATCCTGCCATGAAGCCATAGCTAGTAAAAATGATTTCACTTCTAATTAACAATTCCACATTCCTCTTAGTTTCTTGCTTCCAGAGTGTTTTTGTTTTTGGTAGGATGCAGGTGACCTGTGGACAGAACAACAGGGATATTTGGATGAATTACTTATTTTATTTGGAGATTTTAACACTTCCTCAGAAATTGGTTCAAACCCACAAGACATGAAGATATAGAATGTTTGAAAGTCACAATGAATTATGTATGTAATCATATATTTACATATAATTACATATAGTTATATATAGGTTATATGTTTATATATAAAATTATGTGTGTATATGTATATGTAATACCCAGTAGGCAAATATTACTTATAATTTTTATTTATATTATTATTCATTATTTATAATAATATTATCGTTCATGGACTATTCACAAAAACAGTTTCTATAGAGACTTGATGAAAACCAACTAAATCACAAAGAATCAATATCTTGGAGACTATGACAATATATAGCAAAATTGGAAATGAATAATAAAAGGATAGCTTTAAAAAGTTTGTATATCTTAAAAATAGACTGCGAAGAAAATCCCAGGGAAAAGAAATTTACAAAATACTTGGAACAAGATGAACCAGGAGAGATGATGTACTCTGAAAAACAAACTGAGGTTTCTAGAGGGGAGGAGGGTAGGGGGATGGGTTAGCCTGGTGATGGGTATTAAAGAGGACACGTACTGCATGGAGCACTGGGTGTTATGAACAAACAATGAATCATGGAACACTACACCAAAACAAATGATGTAATATATGGTGATTAACATAACAATAAAAAATTTTAAAAAAAGATAACAATGAAGAAAACAAGCCAACCTTCTTGGGCTGCAGCTAAAGCACCCTAAGGGGGAAACTTGGAAGGCAAGAGGAATATAGAGGTAGATACCATGGAAAATCACAAGAATAACACAGCATAACAACAGTGATAAAAGCAGGAGACCAACTGTGCCCACTGATCAAGATGAAGGATTATGAACCTAAGAACTAATTAATAGTATTTTTAAAAGATAACAGTTTTGGGGCACCTGGGTGGCTCAGTTGGTTAGGTGACTGCCTTTGGCGCAGGTCATGATCCTGGAATCCTGGGATTGAGTCCCGCATCGCGCTCCCTGAGTGGCAGGGAGTCTGCTTCTCCCTCTGACCCTCCCCCTTCTTATGCTCTCTCTCTCTCAAACAAATAAATAAAATCTTAAAAAAAAAAAGATAACAGTTTTGAGTGAATTAGCTGTAATAATGTAATAATAATGTGTTCCATTAAAATCAGTTTTTAGAAAAGAAGGGAAGTTATTTAAGAAGAAATTAAGCGGTGCCTGGGTGGTTCAGTTGGTTAAGTGACTGACTCTTGGTTTCAGCTCAGGTCATGATCTCAGGGTGTTGAGATGGAGTCTCACTTTGGGTTCAGTGCTCAGCGTGGAGTCTGCTTGAGATTCTCTCTCTCCCTCTTCCTCTGCCCCTCCCCACCACTTGCACTCTTTCTCATAAATAAATAAATAAATAAATAAATAAATAAATAAATAAATAAAATCTTTAAAAAAAAAGAAAGAAATTTAAATGATGCTGAGTTGCAATGATGGAAATGCATGTCCCGATGAGATCATTGTCAAGATACGTAGTGAAACACCCCAATTCTTTTAGTTATTCATGCACCTGAGATCCATAAATGAGAAAGGAAAAAATAAAGAAGAATAAGGATGGTTAATCTATCTTACCTGTAGATCAGTGCCATTAGCTATTTCACTGACCAGGGAATTCACTACCGCTTTCAGATTTCTGAGAAAAAACAAGTGTAGAACAGACTTTCATACTTCTCAGTTTCCCCGGCAGAATCTCTGACCTAATAATCAGAAGTTTCTCTGTAGTATAATTTTTAAGTACTAATATCATATGAATCATAAGATATTCTCCACAATTTACCTTTAATTCTATAGTAAAGGAAGAAACAAAAAGAAGCCTTGAGATGGGTTTATAACCTTTTAGCTATATAATAAGACAAATGTGGCAATGGAAAATCATTTCAGAGACTTTCATTTGAGTTCCAGTATGAATATGTATTTTAAATTACTACTTTCTCCTATAAAATCTTTTTCCTTCATTTACTAGACTTGAGTCTTATCTCCATCATACAAGTGCAAAGGTATATTTATACTTTTAAACTGGAAATGCACCACTGTAACCCTGCTTTGCTTTATATAACATTTCCTGTCATAGATGAATTTTCCAGGTTGTAAATAACTGAATGAGTTGTGGTGTTTTGTGACATGCATTTAATTTCTTTTGCTGGTGACATATGTTTCTATCACAGTTCCTCAATATTATTCCAATTTGCTGTTAAATAAGCCCCTCCCTTTGCTAGAAAATGAGAAATGTGCAATATGATGTAGTTTAATTCAAAAATTTAATTCATTCAACAAATAATAAGCCACTCCAATGTGCCAGGTTGAGTGTTGTGCATTCAAAGGTAAAGCCCAGTTTTTCTCAGGTAATTGGGAGTCTGACGATGAAAGAGACCCATAAACAGATATAAGATAGTATTTTAAGGGCCTGGTAGAGGCATGCATAGGCATTATGGAAGCACGTAATACTAATACCTAATCCCACCTACAGAGAGTAAAGATGAAATCCTGGATGGATGACTCATAAACTGAGCATTAATGGCTAAGAAGGCAAAGGGTTACAGGAGGGTTGGGATTGTGGAAAGCATTTCAGCATGTGTACTGCCAAGGAAGGGGGGAGGGAATTGTGCAGAGTGCACAGGGACCTCAAGCTGAGTGTGAGGCAGAAAGAAAGGCTTAAGACTGGAGAGAAGTAGGCAAGGGCCAGGTCATATAGGACCACATAGGCCAGGGTGAGCATTGTTTATGTGATTCCTTCGGGTAGTAAACAAGGGGACTTGCAGAAAACCCTATACTGATCAGAGGCTAGATTCTAGAGAATCAACACATAAGAAGGGTTACAAGGAAGAGGTTATGACAGTGTTCAGACGTGAGGAGACCAAAACTAGGGCTGTGGACATAGAGATTGTGGTAAGGGGGTGTATTGGTTTCCTATTGCTACTATAATAAATTACTGCATACTTAGTGGCTCCAAAACAATACAAACCTGTTATCTGAACAGTTGTGGTGCTCAGAAGTCTGAAATGGGTCTTACAGAGCTAAAATCAAGGTGACAGCAGAGCTGTGTTCTTTCTGGTTGCTTTAGGGGAGGATCTTTTTCTTTGCCTTTTCCAGCTCTCTTGCATTCCTTGGCTCATCGCCTCTTCTTTGCATCACTCTGACCTGTTTCTGTTGTCACATCTCCTCCAACTGTGACCCTCCTGCTTCCCTCTTGTAATAACTGTGATCACACTGGATTTGGCTCACCCACATAATACTGGATAATCTCCTCATCTCAAAATCCTTAATCTCATCTGCAAAGTCCCTTTTGCTAAGTATGGTAATGTATTCACAGGCCTGAGGGATTGGGATGTAAGCATCTTTGGCAGGCCCTTATTCTGTCTACTGAAGGGAACACATTAAAAAAGTATTTGGGAGGACCGGTCAGTTATGAAGATAGTACAGGATGAGTGAAAGACAAAGTAAAAACTCCCAGGTATTTAACTTATCTGACTTTAAGAAATGTTACTAACTGAAATGAAGAATACTGGAGGAAAACTCATTCAGGTGTGAGGTGTGGAGCATGTGAAGATGGGAGTGCCTGTGGAACCTCAAGCCAACAGGAGATGTCTAGCAGGTATGTTGTTATCTGAACCCGAAGCCTGGAGGAAAGTTGCATCGGAAATTTAGATTTGCATGTTCTCAGTCTCTAGAGAGTAGAGTTGAATCCATGTTGGATGAAAATACACAAGAAGAGATTGAGAATAGGAAGCACAAGAGGAAGCTAGCATTTAGGGGTGTTTGGAAAATGGTCAGTTCTCAACGTTGGCTGGGGAGGACTGGTCAGAAATGGAAAATCGGGAGAAGAGAGTCTCTCATGGGCCAAGGGAGCAGAACAATGGTGTTTACCCTGTGCTGCCCAAAGTCCCAGTAGGTGTCACTGCACTTCACAATAGAGAAGGCAGGGAATAGATGGTACTCCACAGCTCTCCCCACAATTAGAGTAGCTGCTTTTACTTGGGTAACTGGTTTACGTTTTTTCATGGGGTTTAATTCCAGTAAGGTGTTTTGTGATAAAACTGCACTTACATTTGGAAAACCTCCAGAGAGTTTGAGGTAGAGTAAATGATGAATGTCACATGGTTGTTTGGCTAGAGCATTGTGTGAATGTAGCCAAAACAGGGCAGCCACTGATTACTTGTATATATCTACATAATTGATGGTGAGTGCTGTTGGTTCCCTGTGTTCTCAGAGCATCTTGGCTACAGTTCCATCATGGCCCTTTTCACACTCTTCTTTTCACTTTTGGTTTAACTTCTCTGCTCCCCCTATAGACTGTAAACACAAAATCTCTCCAGTGACTTTCATCTTTGTATTACAAGTGTAAAAAGATGAAGAAATATGTATTCACTAGACCTCATCTTAAGGAAAAAACTGCCTGTCTTCAGATAGAGAGAGACAGACCTCATAAGCATGCTCAAACATAATATGATGCTTCCTAAACTGCTGTGCAGGAGAAAGAGAGAAAAATGTTTTGTTCCTGAGGCAAAAGGAGAGGGAAAGGAAGAATGAAGAAAGAATAAAGGGAAAAAGCAAGATCATAAAGAGAAGGCAGATCTGATGATGCAACTCTGGCCCATAAATTGTCAATAATGTTTCTATGCTTATAAATTCTTCTCTTTAAATTAATAACTGATAGAAGCTATGAATTTTTGGCTGAGCTAATATAGAACAAAACAGAAACAGTGTGTGCAGAGGAGGTATTTGACAAAAGTGCCATTAAAATGTAATATACTGAGAATTTGAAGAGATCGTGAAGAGGCTTTGTACTATAATAGGCGAAGGGTATTTGAAATAGGATATTTTAGGCCAGTGCTGCCCAATAAAAATATTATGTGAGTTATAAAAAGCAAGCTACATATGTAATTTTAAATGTACTTACAGTCACATTGAAAAAGTAACAATAAATAGTGGAACTCGTTTCAATAATACGTTTTTATTTAACAAAATATATCCAAAATATTTTCACATAAGCATTCAATCACTATAAAAATTTTCAATGAAATATTTTACTCCTTTTTTGGAACTAAGTCTTCAAAGTCTGGTGTGCATTTTATACTTGCTGTACATTTCAGTTTGAACTAGCCACATTTCAAGGGCTCAATAGCCACACATGTTTAGTGGCTTCCACATTGGACATCAAAACTGTAGATCTCCACACTATAGATAATTTGCAGCCAATATTAAGATTTCATTTTGAGTGCTCCTCTGGGATTGTTGGACTGAGACCAATTATGGAACTGCATCTTGGATGGTTCTTTTATCATCTTTGCATCTGTCAATGATTGCTTATGGCAGTCTGTGGAGTTTTGGAGAGTGGAATCTATGGATGTGTGGGCATGGCTTTCTAGGAAATGTCATAGAAGCTATTTGGCATAAAATGTATCTATTTCATAATTAAAAGAGATTCTTTCCGTGTAAGGAGTGTAGTTACATACATTATTAGTGACCTCATATATAATCAGGGCCAGAGGTATTTTAATATGATGAGAAAGCACGAAGAGCCACACTATGGATCTTAGACTTCTCTTTGCTTTGCCTATGCCATGGATTATTTTAAAACTCAAAATTATTACTGAAGCTTGAAATTCTGATTCATGTGAGTGTGGTTGGATAGTTCAGTCCTTTGTGTTTTTTTTAATTAGGAGGGTAGAATATTTAATATGAAGAAAATGAAATCTACGAAAATAAGCAAGCCTAATAACTTGGTTGTTAATATAGCCTCGATTATTAAGAAAGTACTTGACTGCTTAGCAGAGCTTATTTGAGCTATAGTGGTGCTGCTCTACATTTTAGTCACTAGCCACATATGGCTATTTAAATTTTAATTCATTAAAATTCAATAAAAATTCAGGTCTTTACTTATACTAGCCGTATCTAAAGTGTTCAATAGGCACATATGGCTAGTGGCTATTCTGTGGACAAGATGAATATCCAGCATTTCCATCATTGCAAAAAGTTCTGTTGAACAACACTGCTCTATAAATTAGAGAAACAATTGGGAAATAGAGTGTCATAAGCTAGAGAGACTTTGTTTTGAGTTAGAACATTCCAATAAAATAAGGCAGAGATGTCAAGCATGCAACAAGGAAAATAATTTGTTTTGGTTTTGAGAGATGGAAGTGCAGGAAAGGTGAGTGTTCAAATGGGGAGAGAGGCAGGGAACGAGAGAGCTGGGAGAGGCCATATGTTCTGCCATGTCATTCTATTCTTGTGGGTACTAAATGTTTAATAGCATTACTGAACTTGAGAATAGGCAAAATGTGTGTGTGTGTGTGTGTGTGTGTGTGTGTGCATGTGTGTGTGAATGTGTGGATTTCCTGTTAAAGCAACTAAGTTTCAGGTATGGATTGGTCTGGAAGTAGATGGTACCGGGAAAAAGTAGGGCTCTCGAATCCCAGAAACTGTGAGAATGACTTGATTTTCCTAGTATTTTGGAATTTGTTATTCAAGCCATGTATCTAGGTTTCTAAGAGAGACAAGGAAGATATATCTAATATTTTAATTATATTAGTACATGATGATGTCTGGCATTAAATAAATCCTCAACAAAATGGTAGAATAAATGGATTAATCCAGTACCAATTGACTTTCTTGAAGCAACTTTTGTTCATAGAAAACTATTAGTGTATAGAAGGTTAACACAGCCTAATCTTTGACTTGCTTTGATTTTGCAATGACAACATAAATTTAGATAAATGGTAATTCAGGTAGAATTACCTTTAGAAGCTGAAAGGTAGACTGGCTTGTAACTGGAGGCCCCTTAACTTTTGGAAATCCATAGTGTTTCTTTATGTTAGATTTACTGCTACCTTCAAAAGTCTGAAGTAACTAAGTATACACTAATCTGCCGCACATCTTCTTAAACTACAGAATAAACCTTATAAATGGAAAAGGATTTTGCAGACACAATCAAGTTGAAAAATGCAAAAAAGGAGATGATATGAAGACACTGACACTTTTGACTTGTTCTAAGAAAGACAATTCTAGAAATGCATCTCGGTTTTGATCCCAGCAAACCAGTCCTGAGGTCTGATTTCAGTGCCAAATTGTCTTGTCTGGAAGCTGGTTTAGATTCAGTGTTACTAAACTGTATAAAAAAGACTTCATTAAGTTGGCTTTCATTCTATTTATGCCTTTGTCATTTCCTTCACTGTTTAAGTGAAAATAACACACAGGAAATCTTTGCTGACAGGCCTAGAATTTATCTTCTATTATTTTTTGTGATAGCTCCCCTCTCCACCCGCCATTACGTTCTAACAAGTCAAATATCAGTTAAAGGGGTTTAAGACCCTGTAATTCACAGCATGGTATCTGTTTTGACTATATTTAATGGCCAGCACTTACTCCAACTGAGTTAAAGCATATTATTGTGTAGGCATTTATTTTCATTATTTTACTGCCTTGGTAAGACATTTTCCTATTTCTCCACTCTCTTTTTGTGTTCACTTGTAAAATTAAATCACAGGATGTAACTAGCTAATGAACAGAATTAGATCCTATACCAACTAGGTTGATAAGTATACAAAATTACCACCACACTGTTGTGTATGTATATGTTTATCCATTTGTCAAACACCCCAGTCTCACATTTTTATGTCCATAACTACATGAGACCTTTCCCCCTTCACCAAATCCCCTTGCCTTGGGTTTCCCTCTTTTAGAGAATTATATCACCATTTATCTTGTTGCTCACATCAGAAATTTGGCGATCATTCTCAACTCTGTCTCCTACATTACTTTCGGTGACTGTAGCATTTAATTGTATAGCACACAAGATAATTTAGGTGAAGTTAAATTCTCTCCCTTTACCCCCTTTTAGAATGATCTAGATTGCATAAATGTGTACCATTTATAGACAATTAATTCTAGGGACCTCAGTTTTTCTTTTATTTACATTACTTTTCTGTTTCACAACTGAATTAATCATGATCTTGACTTTGTAAAGTCACATTGTGTTTAGTTATTGAATAAGGAGGGAAATAGGAATTTGAATATATTAAAATATCGGCTTTTACTGTTTTCCTTAAATTGTCTTCCAAAGAATTCTGATGAGACCCCGGTGGCCATCGATGCCAAATGTAGAATAAAACTCAGTTCACATGCTAGAATTAGCCTTCCTATAAATACATGTAAATGTTTATGCAGTTTGGTCACCCATCTAATAGCTACTGGTAAGAAAATGTTCCACCATCCTTTCGGTTGTCCCTATGAGTCAGAGAAAAGCATGTTTATAGTACTATTTGGTTAGTTGGCTAGTTATAATTATTATATGCATTAGCTCTGTGTAATTTACTGGAATAAGTATCAAGGGGAATTAAGAGAAAATAATGAACATAATATGTGCATATAAAGAGCTACATTCTAATGCAAAGGACAACACAAAAAGATATTTTAAATAAGTAAAATCCCTACTCAGCTAAGGCTCTAAAATTACATTTCAGGTTTGAGTATCAAAATGAAGATATTTAGTATCATTGGTGATGATAAACAATAGAAGACAACCTAAATGTCAATAGGACAATGAGTAAATCAATGAGATAGAACATAACCATTAAAAATGTTACTTTCCAAAAGTGTTTAAACATGAAAACTCACAATATTATGTTAAATAAAAATAATGTATGAATCAAAATCAAATACATAGTGCAAAAACTGAATCTACACAGCTTCCAGAACTGTATCTTTCACTCTTATGTAAAAAACCAAATCTTTTTTGCAGCTCAGTTCTTACAGCTGTTTTGCTCTACCCCTTATTGTTGGGTACTATCTATTATATCCCCCATTAGCTCCTGAGAGCTTTGGCACCTGGCCTATATCCATCAGAATAGGTTATTCGGGACTGCAGTAATCAACAACACGAAAATCTTGTTAACTAATATTGATAAATGTTTATTTCTCTTATGCTAATGCCCCTCACTGTTTAGCTCTAGTGCTCTTGTATTTCCTCTAGAACTCAGGGTGATGGTGCCATCTCTCTCTGGAAAGTTGTCACTACTTTGTCACTAAAGAGAAGAGAGACAAGGCAAATCACACCCAGGAGTTCTTAGAGGCTCTACATCTCATCAACTCGCACCACTTCATGCACACTTAATTGGCCAAAACAAGACCAAGTTTAGCAGAGTGAGAATGTGAAAGCATTCTCTGAGAATGTGAAAGAATGTGAAGAGAATTAATAACATTTGATCTCATGGTAAACAGTGACCCTCGTCTCTCATTTCTTCTAGTATCTCACATTAGATCATTTTGGCCACTACTGCAATTTTAATTATCCATACTCAAGTCACATCCTGTGCTATGGTTTCAGCCTCTCAAAGGAACTCAGATCCTCTTTCCCCACACAACCTCCTGACTTCTTATTCAAGAAGAGATGGAAATACTTCATTTAATGAGCCCCTAGAGGATGTGTTGCTCAAAGTCAAAGATGCATTATCATCCACTTGAAAATGGTTGGGGGATTTCTTCATGCTGCTCTAGAGTGGTTTGGTAATGTGGGTGACCTGAAGCATCCTCTTTCTCATAGATGGTTGGACCATTTATGTTTATCTTCCCTCCCCCTTTTGGATTTTTTTCCCACATGACCAGATAGGATGGGTGAGTGGAATGGGATAGGACCAATTAGCCTTAATAAAAACTGAGGGAACTCTTCTTTGTCTCTTGAATATCTTGAATATTCTTCTTTCTGCTTGTTTTTGAAATGGCGGCCTTTCCTTGCATTGAATATGCAGAACATGTGACCATTATTTGGGCTTTGGTCTAGAAGTAGAAAGAAATTTCCTATTTAACACTTTAGTTTAGATACAGAACTTTTAGACTTCAACATAGAGTAGGTTCTCTCTAAAATGTTGTGATTGTCTCTAGCCTGTGGGACTATATGAGCCTTTATTTCTTTTATTTTTGTAGTTTCCCAAATTTTCCAAATTTTTGTTTTACAATAAATACATCATTACTTTCACATTTAGAAAAAAATGCAATAAAATGTGCAATAAAATACAATAAAATTTTAAAGAAAACAACATAAGAGAGAATAAAAAGTACTACTAGGAGAAATCAGAAATAATTCCAGGTTATTTATGAGTATATGTAATACCTCGTTCATTTTTATATCTCTCATAATTCCCAGTGTCGAAAGATAATAGTGTGAGCTTATGGTGGCATTAGTCCTAGGGACACACAAATACTCCAAATCTACACTAGACAAATCAGCCTTTTTTTTTTTTTTTTTTTTTTTTTTTTTGCGCTTCTGGGGCAAGATAAACAGGAAGCCACCATAAGGGAAAAGATACTACTGGAGATTCTGGGGCTTCAGACGCATACTCCAACATAAAATTTGTGTGAGTTACCCTGAACCAAACAGAGAACATTTTAGGTATAGTTTGTCCATCTAAACCATGTAGGTTCTAGAACCTAGAAGTTAAGTAGACCACATGTCTTGTTATTTGCTTCCTGAAGCACAAATATGCTTAAAAATTTTTAATTTAAAGCACACCCACCAGTAAGCAGAAGAGAGTGCAGGAAACAAGATACCAAGCCTTGACTGCTTGTTTGAATGTTTTCTTAGGCATAGAGAAGCTTTCCATTTTTGTATCTATTTACCCAACAGAGGTAAGAGGGAGAGATAGAGTCAGTAGAGTCAAAGACCCAAAGAGAGATACACAGAAGAGGGGGTGGGGGCAGGAGCGAGAAGGAGAGAGAGACAGGAGAGTGAAAGAGAAAGATTGATTTTCTCAAGGGGCTTAGGTCACGGGACATTGTTTCATGGTCCCAGAAACAAAAGGTCTAGAGAAGATATACCCACAGGCGTTCACTAACAAGAGTGTCCAGTAAAATATCCTAGGGTCTGAGCATTCATAGCAACACTCTTTCTTGAAGTAAGGTGAAACTTGTTGAGAGCATTCTGGAGCCAACACCTAACACAAGTGCAGAAGCTAGTCACTGAATGTTGAAATGAAGAGACAGATATTCAGATGGATGAATCTTCCACTATTTTAAATGGGTTGGAGGGAGATTAGGGTATTTTTTCTTAGAGATATAATCTTTGGCTTTTATTCATCACAACGTTAAGTCTTTACCCCAACCAAATGGAAGATTTGTCATCAAATTTTCATGCATACCTTTTATGAATAATATTAAAATCCTAACATGGAACAGATCTTCTAAGGAGCATGTACCGGAATTATCAGATTAGTGATCATAAAATGGACAAAGTTAACCCTTCAAGCATATAATCCTCTGTCATAGTGACAGCTTTACTATTACTTGCATTATTTTACAAATTACTTTTAGGGATGTTATGGTTTTACCAGAGCAATGCATTTGCATCATCATGGCTTCTCTGGCTGTTACAAAATTTCCTTTTGAAAACACTTCAGAAGATATTGCTGACCAAAAAAGTCAGGTGAAATTAATTAAAATTAAAACAATTCTAAGGTCAAACCTGACCATGTCAGAAATGAGTAAAATGTGGTGTAAGAAGAAAACTTAAAACAATCTCCAATAGTTTAAAAAACTAGCATTTTCCTATAAAAAAAGAGAATTCTTTACCACCTTAATCCATTATTAAAGGTGACCATTCATCCTTAGTAATCAGATCAATTTGTGCTGAAAATTTAGTTCTATATATGTGAATTGGAAGTGATCTTTTTATTGTTCTACTACATCAAGTTTGATAAAATCCCTAATCCATTTCAGTTAAGTTTCTATTGATCCACTTAAGAGATCAATTTGGACTTGTTCGATTCTTTTGTCAAGGGATTTCATCTGGCTTGAGTTTAGCATTATGAAATAAATGTGATTTAGAAATGTAAGGTGAAATAAAAAAGAGTCCAGATGAGTGTTGACAATTATTTGAATTCAAGTTTTTGCATTTGAGCATTTGATAGGGGATTGCTATTTAGAAATGGACTAGAAAAATGATAGGACAAAGGAGACAAAGAGTGCCTTGCAAAGTAGTTAGTCATAACTTCCCTCGCTTCCACTAGTGATTGTTTCCTGTGTCATTGAACAATTTGACATCTATTTGCCAATCAAAATACAAGTTTAGTTTTACTCTTAAATATGTTCTATATTTTCTTATATTGACTTTCATTGACTACATATTTCCTTCATACCTGTTTTTCAGTTTCCTGACATTTTCTGCATTGCATTCTATTTTTTTTTAGAAGAGAAAAAATGGATTTTAAAATGTCTGGAGATCTTGGGGACATTTACAGGAGCTCCACCTGATGACCATTTTTCTTCCTTCCTTCCTTCCTTCCTTCCTTCCTTCCTTCCTTCCTTCCTTCCTTCCTTCCTTCCTTCCTTCCAGAATAGTTTTAGGAGTGATCCTAGAAGGGAACTTCCCAGAAACATTCCTATTTCATACCTAATTCTATTCTCTTATTCATACAATGGGTGAGGAACTCCTTTAAGCAGGAAGCAGTCTTCTACCTAGTATAAAGAACAGATGTGTAGGCTTGCAGTGATTCTGCACATATTACATCATCAGGGAATTTCAAAGTAAACTCAGAATACAGAGATTTAAAGGTAGGGACTAAACATGATGCAGAAAGGTCAGAGATTATAATTGGAGGCAAACATGCTATGTAATGCCATTGTACCCATCAGTTTCCAGTTAGGAAGAGAGGATTTAGCAGAATTTGTAGAAGAAATTAGAGTATAGAAAACTATAGGGGCTTGCTGAGGGACTGATGTTCTGGTAGGGGGATGTTGGAGAGTTAGAGAAATAGTTACTAAAAAGCATGAAAGTCCTGGTATAAGGAGACAAACCGAATCTTGTGGGAAGTCCAAGAAAGTGATGGCCAAAATGGGACCAAACGTGCGCATACACACACTCCCGCAGTTTCTAACAGTGAAAAAAATAAAAAGGAAGACAAAATGATGAAGAAAGATAAGGCCATGGGCAAAGAGTCAAATTAAGAGAGCCATTTGCACTATATTTTTATTTCAATTATTGGCAGTCTTAAATAATTATTAGAGGTCAATGTTAAAGACCTCTGTTAAAGATTTCTTATGTTTGTTGGTTTACCAGATGAAAGGTAATAAGCTAGTTGGAAAATTTCACCCTGGCATAAACAGATTTCTGGGTTCACCTTTTGCTTCATTTTACAGATGAGTAAATTAAGACCTGGAATGTTAAAGAGATTCACTCAATATGACAGTCAGGGCAGAGTTCTGTCAGTCAATGCCTACATCAGTGCTTTTTCTCCTCTGCCTTATTTCTCCTCGAAGAGACTTTTTTTTTTAAGACTTTATTTATTTATTTGACAGAGAGAGACACAGTGAGAGAGGGAACACAAGCAGGGGGAGTGGGAGAGGGAGAGGCAGGCTTCCGGCCCAGCAGGGAGCCTGTGCGGGGCTCCGTCCCAGGACCCTGGGATCATGACCTGAGCTGAAGGCAGGCACTTAATGACTGAGCCACCCAGGCGCCCCTCATAGAGACATTTTGACTGAACTGCTGGTAAGGTCTCATACTTTAAAACCCTTTGATCCTGTAACTGGCCTTATTGACATTTACCTTAGCAAATCTACTTTTCAAGGCTTAGTCTTGAGGGGCAGGATGATCTCTTGCTTCCTCACAGACCACATCAAAAGGGTGGGTGACAAATTGTAATTTACTGTATCTTTATGACATAAGAATATTTATCTTTAACCAATTTCACTCAGAAATTCTGGGAACCTGTTATTTGCCTTATACTGTAGTAGGCAATATGAAGAGGTACAAAGAGGATCAGAGATGCCCCCTTTGCTTTCGGATGACAGAGGTTTCAGGTATTTCTACAATTCCATTCTGTTTTCTTGTGTCACATTCAGCTACCTTCACCTTAGCTTTGTAATGGTTGAAAATACTTGCTGAAGTAGATGGATTAAAAGCTCAGCCCAAATTTATTCCAGTAGCAGCAAAAAATAAAGGATGTAGAAAGGGGTTAAATAAAGTATTTTTTGTTGTTGTTGTTGTTTGAAGATACTTAAGATGGGGGGGAAGTGCCAGTAATTGCAGACTGTATTTTGGCATAAGAAAACTTGACCTCTTTGAAAACTGGAACACGTTATGAACCAAAGCCTACCCTAAAATTTTACAATTTAAAATCAAACACTGCCAGTGCAGTAGTCGTGAACATTGGAGTGCCTAGATCTGTGCCATTTAATATCCATTTCGTCTTCCATTTTCATGAGAATTCTGATTACCTGAGCAAATTATAACTGAATTTAGTTGTTTGTCAGTTTCTTACTATTGCTCAGTTGATGTCATGTAAAGTAGTAAGTTGCTAACGCCATCGATTAATAATAGTCATAATGACACTTGAAAGTTTAATCAATCTTCAAAATAATGTATTGTTTGTGCAGTTTGCAGTCAATGCTACAATAGAGATTTTTCTTTTCATACCCTTAAAAATCACAAATTACCTCTCTTTCTCCTTGAGGGTGTGGGTTATTCCTTCTCTGACTCTCTGGAAGTGGTTGGTAGGAATGAATTATAGTCAGTCTTTCAATAAACTACTGCAGATGGAATCAATTTTTCAGGAGAATAGTGGCCATTTTACTATCCTGTTTCTCATGCTAAGAGAGGGTTGAAAGCAAAAGTGTATTTGGGTAGATGAAAATATAACTAATGGAAGTGATACAGCATCAATTCCTAGGGTGAACTTATTGAAGAATAAATGAGCCAGAAGGGAAGGGTGGTGATGTATGCTGAACATGCAGAGACATTTCTGCTCCAGATTGTGATGTGTATGCTCTGCTTGATTTCTTCTGCTCCCTGTTGCTGGAAGCTCTCCACACACCCATGTGCTCTTGTCTATCCTGCAACTCCACTGCTATTCCACTGGCTTTCTTATCTGCTGTGCCAACTAAATTAGTCCCCTCTGTTCCATCTGAATGGAGAGCTTTGACAGACACATGGATGCAACCTGAATTTAGGCTTGAGGTGGGCGCCAAGGGTTGGCTGCTTTATATAACATGAAAAAGCCCAAGGCACAAAGGTGGGAGAGACTCCCAGTGGCGGAGTCCCCACTCTTTCCACTCTGACCGCAGTGTTCATTCAACAAGCTGAAGAAACAGGGCTTCCTCTCTGCTTCATTTCAGTTGGCTTTGTGAGATCTCCGCTCTGTTTTATTTCCTCATAGATTTTCGTGATGTTTATTTTAACCATACTTCATAGGGGAGAAGAAAAAACAATTTTGATTTGCCCCGGGGTCTGATACCTTTGCCCTTTGGACAGCATCATTACACTGAATTTAAAGAGCTTACAAATGGTCAGGGAAGAGCCTAAAGATGATAAAATTAGAGGGAAATAGAGCCCTGTGAGAAAATATGTTTACAGAGATTGAATCATTTATCATAAAGAAATAAAAGAAGAGCAGGGATGATGAATGCATGGCAGCAAAGATTCCAGCCAATGAGCTAATGGTGTGTAAATAGAAACACGGCGCCGCTAAAAGTGCATCACATGGAAACCTAAACCCCGAATTGTGTGATTGTACCTTCAGTTGGTGAGGCCTTGGAAGTGACCCGGTTCCCATTATGTCAGAATCACATCATTATGTATATATCATTATTATATTATTAAATTATATTTCACAATCACATTTTTAAGACTAGCCTCTGATGCTACCTTTTTTATGATCCCTTTTGTCTCTCCTGCTAGTTGACCCTTCCCATCTACACCCCCTGAGTCTCTTCTACTGCACTCATAACCTGCCATCGTTCTTCTAGTAGTTTGTATTCAAGTGCATTGCTTTCAGGGTGTCTTTCACAGGGACCTTGAGCTCCCTGAAGATAACAATCATATTCTTTTAATATTTTTATAATTGAAAAACTATCATGGTGCTTCCTGTATAATTGGTGCTCAGTCAGTTTTTTTTTTTTTTTTAATCATCTGAAAGAAGTTGTTAGAGGAGTAGTTTGACTCCGAAGCAAAGACTTTTGCAAAAGAAGTTTCATGCACCTAGATCTCTGTAGGGTTCTAGGAAGTGAGCATCCCAGCTGCTCACATCCCTGCACCAGCCTTGTTTTTCCCAGCTTTTTGGGTTTTCTGCCCCCCTACTATCTTCTCAGCTCCTTCTAAAAAATTCCAACGAACTATAGAAACCTAATAATTAGCAATCAAAATGGACTCAACACAAAGTTTTTAAAACCCCAACAAATGGGAATGAAAATGAGGACATAGAAGTGGTCCACTGCCATTTATGCACGTGATTCATTGACTTTTCAATAGAATCTGGGGCACCATATGGATGTGCTGAATGAGCTGATTCCCTGGGCAAGAAGTCTGAAGCAACAACCCTTTGTACTTCTATGGGAACAAAATAGTACGAAGAATATATTCATTGTTGGAAACTGGCCCACAGGGCCAGGAAGCATCTATTTGTTCAATATTCAGTCATTTTTATGACCAGTTGTAATTACGTACTATAAGTAGCAGTTACCAGTCTAAATAGTCAACAAAAAAATTCTCTGGTCTTCATCCTAGGTTCCTTGTTACCTCCAGCAAAAAGCAACCAGGAACAAAACACTGACCACTTGAAGTTCATTTTTGACATTTCATGATTTCTTTTCCTCTGCTATTTGCCACTTCTCATCCTCTCACTGTCTGCTTTCTGTAAGCTGGGCCCCAATGCTTAATACTGGACTTTTTCTGCATAAAAGGAGTTTGCTTCTTAAGTCTAAAGCAAACCAAGGAATTTCATATCCCTTAATAAAGGATTTTAGGGAAAAGTGAAGAAAAAATCAGGCACTTCAGTGAACATGAAGAAGGAAACAATTTATTGCATTGGGGGAGGAACATATTCAAGGGCACTGAAGTCTGAGCCTGTAGGTGACCACCTCCTCTGTACAGGTAGGTGAGTTGTGGCATTAGTACCAAGAGGGATTTTGAAATATTTGTTCAAAGTTTAATGGCTAATTCATTGTTCTGAATAATTGGTTTCTTAAAAAAGTTTTTAATCTGAGTCTTATTGTATCCTGACTATATCAAGGAATATGAGTCCCATAGTAAATAAATAGGCTCTGTATGTTCTAAGTGCATGGAGTATTGACCTCTACTCTTCCCAGCAGTGTGGTAGAGCAGAATGGCAGAGATGACTTATGAGGCGAGTCTACTACATTAATTTAGGTGACATACTCTTCCCTTCACAAATGGCTTCAACATTCTCTGCCCCCACAGCAAGTGCCTTCCTCAGAGTCAGCAGTAATAGAACATTTGCTCACTTCCACACATTTAAATAACCAGTTCATAAACAGACTCATAGAGAGTTTGTTTACACACGTTAAAAAAGGATAGACTCTGGGTTTGGGAAACTTCATAGTTAGCACTGGCCTTTTAATGACTGTTTTTAGTCAAAATATTAATTTTTTGAACATTTTAATTGGAAATGAATTAGCCATTAAACTTGAGCAAATAAAAGTAAAACATATGTCATAACATTACTAGGAACGTGAAAGTTGTAGAAACAAAAAGAAAAGTTATGACAAAATTTCATTGCACTTGCAATAATTGTGCTGTCAATCAGCTTCAAATCCTAAGTTTTCATCTTATTTTAGTGGAAGAACTACGTATTTTAAAGGGTCTTTTAAGGGCAGCATAGCCAAAAATATATCATATTTATGGTTTATTTTCCTGATGCACTCCTGTAGCCTTGGAAAGCAAGGTCTGTAATGAATATGACCACTCTGCATTTCTTACAGTCTTTCAGCTCTGTAAATATTACAAAGTACTTTGAAAGTCAAGAGTTCTCACCTTTATATGTGTTTTATGTTCAAATTATGAAACTAAGGTAGATGGGCAGATGAGAGTTTTATTTATCTTACCCTTTAGAGGAGAAAGTAAGAGATAAAATTAATAAATGGCTTCCCTCAATGTTAGGAGCAAATTAGGAGACCAATAGATTTTTCCTGAACCCTCCAGCTAGTTTTGAAATCATTCTACTTTCAAGAAAATGTACATAAAAGGGGAAATATCTTTTTTTTAATTTAATAATATTATACTTTTGTGTAGCAGGATGTTACACAGGATGTCAAAGTGTAAATAACAGTGCATCACTTTAGGGGCTCCTGGGTGGCTCAGTCGGTTAAGCGTCTGCCTTCGGTTCAGGTCATGATCCCAGGGTCCTGGGATTGAGCTCCACATAGGACTCACTGCTCAGCAGGGAGCCTGCTTCTCCCTCTCCTCCCCACTCATACTCTCTGTCACTATCTCTGTCTCTCTCCCTCTCAAATAAATAAAATCTTAAAAAAAACCAGTGCTTTAATTTTATTTGTATTTATTATGCAAACTCACCATTGTTAAAATAAAAAGTATTTAAAGGGGCTTCTAATTATTTATTTATTTACTTATTAATTTCTTTGTTCATTTATTTTTTAGAGCAGGAGAGAGAGGGAGAGGGAGAGGGAGAGAGAGAATCTTAAGCAGGCTCCACATCCAGCATGGAGTCCAACATGGGGCTCGATCTCACAACCCTGAGATCATGACCTGAGCCAAAATCAAGAGTTGGATGCTTAATTGACTGAGCCACGCAGGCACCCCTAGATACTAATTTTTCTAAGTAAGAAAATTAGAGAATGGGAAAATAAGTAGGAAGAATAAGATAAATTTGGGGATAATATTGAATCACAAAATATATCTTATAATATCCAATAGACTTTACTAGGAGCTCAGCTGAAAATTTGACCTTAATCTTCCTAGCAACTAACCCAAAGAGCATTCAAGGAGTATTTTATTCCTGATACTGTAAGATTTTTTCCTGTGGATCTTACCATTAGTTTATATGAAATATATATTTCAAGCATATACTTCCAAAATGATGAACTTAACGAAGGGATAATATAGTGAGAAAGGCAAACTAAATTTTGATCAACACATAACCTAACTCAGTCTTGGTATCAGAATTTTAGTTGAGATGAAATGATTTCTTGGCTGTCCAAGAAAAACTGAAGAGAATATGAAAGTGGACGTTATTGTATTTCTGGCGTAGTATTTATTCAACATCTTCTATTTACCTTAAGATTATAGTGAATCATTTTATGTTGACAAATTAGCAAATTTGCCCCTGAGGAACTGTAAGTAAATATTGACTATAAGCTAAACATATCTAGCTGTCTCTATAAAACATATTGTAGGAATGCCAATGATACTGGCCAACTAGGAAAGCATCCAGAGACATATTTGGACCCTGATACCCTTTTCCTTATTCCATAGGTCATGCAAATATCTGTTCCCCAACCAGATGTTAGTTAAAATAATGTTAAATATATTTATTGAATAACAATTATACATCAGAGTTTGCAGTTGCTACAGTTGATATTAAGAAAGAACAAATCCATAATTTGCAGTGTGTATACTATAGTAAAGACATGAGACAAATAAACCAAAGACTGTAATCCACAACCTGCCTAGGGAAGGCCACTGAACATGACCAACCATGTCTGATGGAGTGCCAAAGAGGTAAGGGTGGCCTCTTTTGTAGGGATGGAAAAAGTTTTCATGGAAAAGAAGATATTTGAGATGGGTCTTGAATCATGGATATGAGTGGAACTGGTGGAGGAATACGCTCCATGCTGAAAGAAGGCCATGAAGCCCTGAACTGGCATTTCATTCCACTCACATCCTTAACTCTCTGTCCTGAGCCACCTAGAGAAGCAGTCACTGTAGGAAAAAACATTTCGTCTCTCCTCTCCTTTATACAGTGTTAGACTGCATCTCAATCCGTGCACTTTGAAACTTGTCTCCTTGTGCTATCTCTGTCCTCTTGGTGTCACCACAGACTCCTTATCTGTAGCACTTATCTAAACCAATAACTTGCGGTGCCTGGGTGTCTCAGATGGTTAAGCGTCTGCTTTCAGCTCAGGTCATGATCTCCAGGTCCTGGGATCAAGTCCCGTGCCCAGCTCTGAGCTCAGCTGGGAGCCCGCTTCTCCCTCTTCCCTCTGCCCCTCCCCCTGCTTGTGCTTGCTCTCTCTCTCAAATGAATAAATAGAATCTTTAAAAAAATAAACCAATAACTTATTTAGATGTCTGCATAGTTTTTCTCATCAGCAGCTCTGAGAGATGATCTGACTCAGGTCATGCCCTTAGCGTCATGCCAGCTGCCTAGTGATCAGGCTACAAGGAGCACCGCTTCCTCCCAATGCTCCTCACTGTCTTCCATTGTGGCAGACATCCATGCCAATACTTCAGATGAGTTGACTCTGAGGCTCTGATTCTCTGCTTATCTAGGAGGCAGGACCCGATAATGGGAACGGCCAATGATACAGGAACTGCAAGTAACCCGGTTTACTAGGAATAGGAGATACACTCAGGAGATGAGTAAAACACAGGCTGGAAAGATAATCTAAGCTCATATTGTAGAAGTCTTTGAATGACAGGCTGAGAAAATTGTATTTGATTTGATAAGAAATGGGAGTCCAGTAGAGGGTTTTGGGCAGGGTCTACTGTTTGTATTCATTTCTCTTTCTTTCTCTAGAGAATGTGCGTGCACATGTGTGTTTTTCCATGATACATTCTTTTTTTTAGAGAGAGCGTGCCCATGAACTGGGGGAGGGGCAGAGGGAGAGACAGAATCCTCAGCAGGCTCCACACCCAGTGTGGAACCCTACATGGGACTTGATCTCACGACCATGAGATTTCCGTGATACATTTTTATAGGAGAAAGGATGGGGTCTATTAGATTTTCTTCACAGTGCCATTCGCAACTGTGTGCACACAAGAAGGATTCTGTGGAGGTGAGGATGATGATGAAAGTTGGGGAAGATTGTTACACGTGCTTTTTCAGAATGTCATCTTCATAAAAGGTTCAAGCATCCTTGAAAGGGAAATGTATTGCTTATAAAAGAGAAAGTAGACTATGCCAGTAAAAATGGAAATATGTATTTGCTCTGTGGAAGTCTTTAGTTTTAACTGGCAGAGACTGGATGAAAACCGAAACAAATCTCAGAGTTTCATGCTCTCCTGACAGCAGAGATGTGGTTCAGTTAGCTTCTAGCCGAGTGTTTAAAGGATACTGAAACCCTTCCAGTTTACAGTACATTTGGCAGCTCTCTGTTGGATAATCTTTTTTATGTGTATTCTGTTTGGAAGTGAATTGTACACCAGTTATTTTAAGTAGTATTTTTTAATCCGTTGCTGTGTTAATTATAGCAAGGACAATGGCAACACAATCATAGACTGATGTGAATGTTTTATTCAACGAACCAAAGAAATATCCACCAGGGCTGTATAGAAATTGCAGTGGATTGAAAATAATCAAATATGAATGGGTGTAGGTAGCCAATGGCACTGACAGCTTATGAAGCTGAACACCAGATTTTTTTTTTTCTGCTGCAGTTTATGTGAGAGTCACTGAGGAAAGAAACCCTTGGCATGATTATATTTTCTTGTGGAATGTAACTAATTTCACAGTGGAATAATTTTGACAAGAGTTCTTAGTTTCCTTCCATATGTTTTATTTCATTTTCTAGAAAAGGGGTCCTTGCCCTGGTACGTTTGAGTGCTATCGAGCACCATAGCACACATAGAAAAGTGTTTATTTTTTGTACAGTCATCAGTGGCAAAAAAAAAAAAAAAAAAGAACAGAAAAGAGAGAAACACAAAGGGAAGATGAGTCAGGGTGAATGCTCTTTTGCCACTGCATGCTAGCATGGAGACCTGAAAACCAAAGAAAGCAAGGGGACATCTCGGCTCCTCATCAAGGTCTAAACCAAAGAGGAAAATTATGGATGACCATGTGCGTGGAATTCCACACCTTCCCTCCACCCCTGCTGACCAAGTATATAACAAACTTATTTTTAAAGACAGCCTGAGGAGTCACTGTGTTTTCGTTCAACTACAGAAACACTTGAGAAGCAATAACATGAGAAGAAGTAGTTGATACTAGAAAATTAAATTTTCACTTTTTTTCTATAAAAAGATATACTAAAATTTGTGCCTAGGATATGCAAGGAAGAAAATAAAGCATAAATAGATGTAGTACTAATTGATGTAGGATACATTGAAGGGCAGGTCTCTTGTTTTCTCGAATTTCCTATTGATTTACTTCAAAGGTATCATTTCTAAATAGGTTTCTGGGACTAGGGATCTTGGCACAAAATCTTCAATATGTTCCAGGAAGCTTTACTCTGGTACTTATTTATTTTACAGGCTGAAAAAGAAACTTAGGACCATAAATGGGTATGAGTTTGCCTTCTCCACTTCTACCCCATACGCACAGGAACATGCACACAACTCATGACATGTTTTTGAATCATACTCCGGATAAAAACCAATCTGCTAAATAATTGTTGCTTGTTATTGTTCAGTTAAGTATCATAGAATAAGGAAAGGAGAAATAGAGCCACAACAAAGCAGTGCTATAAATGTTGTTACATGTAGCTAACACCAATTTAATCATTCCAATTTAGCATCAATTTAAACTCAGGAGAAAAAAGTAAGCAAACACTAATAATTCATTCACAGAAAATTTATTGCTGACTTCTAGGTGCCTAGTATTGTGCTAACAATCAAAGGTGTGGAAAGTTGGATGAGAAATGATATCTGCTCTTGAGATCTTCAAAATCTAAGAGCAACGATATTTGTTTCTATATCATAGCAAATATAGAAACATTTATGACATAATATAATGAGCTCAATAATAAATCAATAATTAATAGGCAGGTAGAGAATGAAGAGGGTTATTATAAACAGAGTCAAAAGCAAACAACATACAAAAAAAACCCTGCAGCTCATATAACAGAAAAAGATCTAATTTCCCTAATATGTAAAGAACATCTATAAATGAATGAGATTACCCAGAAGAATGTGGAAATAATATAAACAAATAATTAAAAAGGCGATACACATGATCCTTAGAACTGTGAAAAAGGAACTCAACCTTAATCATAATAAAAGAAATGCAGATTAATATTACACTGAAATAACGTCTCTTACCTATTAAGATCGACAAAGATGCATAAGTTTGATAACACTGTGCTATCAAAAATATGGATCAAATAAGCACTGCACATACTGCTTGAGAAAGTGGAAATTGCTGCACACATATATGCAGGACAATGGAAAATGTTTATGAAAATTTCACATTCTCAGAACAATTCCAATTTATTCTGTAGGTATAATAGTACCTATTTGAAAAAATGACATATTATGAGACCATTAATTGCTATGAGACTATTTCTCAAAGTTCCATCAATAGGAGACTTGTTAAATACACTATGCTATACCTCTATCATAAAATACCATATAGCTATAGAATGAAGTATTAATAGGTATTCTATATATTAATATAAAAGTACCTCTCTCCAAAACATTTCTTGTTAAATGAAATAAAAGCAGTATGCAGAACATACTGTATAATACGCTACCACTTGTGTAAAGCCAGAGGAAAATTATGCTTATCTTCGCTTATTTGTGCATAAGTATCTTTGGAAATGCAAAAATCAAGTGATGGGAAGGAAAACTGGATGACAGAAAACGGTGGTGTAAAGCAGGCTCTTCAATGCATGCCTATTTATATTTTCGTCTTTTGAATCATGTGAATGAATTACCTGTTTGAAAAACTAGATTTATTTTTAAAAAGGAAAAGAGGAAGGAACAAATAATTCCAGTCCAGATGGTCAGGAAAGGCCTTAGAAAGGAAGTGGTATTTGAGATGAATCTTGGAAGATGAGAAGTTCAAGCAGAGAGGAAGAAAGGAAAGAAAATCATGAACAAATACTCAAAAGTATGAAAATATGTGGAGGGTCAGAAAAGCCATAAAATGGCACTTGGAAGGCGGCTTCAAAGAGCTAAGAAGAGAGCAGTGATATATAAAACAAAGGGAATGGAAGGTTCAGGAAGGAGGGCATGATCATTAGCATCAAGAGCCGCAGGGAGGTCACTCAAGGCTAGAGCACTCCCGTGGTTCGCCTGCAGCTGATTCCACTTTCGGCTCTTAACTTTTTGCCATTGGACTCTGTGGTTAAGGGTGTTGGTTTTATGTCTAGTTTTGTTAACCAGTAATCTGCACATTGTTTTCTATAAATAGGTCTCTCTGTTAGACACCTGTGTAATTAAAAAAAAATAACAGGGGGCATAACAGAGGACTTAAAAGATTTAAAAATCTATTTTGTGAGAGCAATTGCATACGCTAAACAATTTATGGATGGTTACAAAGCGTCTATCTAAAAGTGCAAAGTAGTACAAATAAGTGCTTGATCTTCCTAGAACTGGGTTTATGAAGATACTTTAAAGTATTTGTTGACTGTCATCAAATGAAGTAACATGCATGTGAATAAGCCATTCTAGAGTGCAGTATAAGTGTAAGGGATGATGATGGAGATGTTGATGATGACATAGTCATGGTGATCATAATAGTGGTAATGATCCTGAAATGAAGTGAAATTTTCACTCTAGCCTTGGGTTTTCCTTTACACCTAAAGCCAGTTCCCCCCTGGGTAAATGCTTAGCTCTGTGGTTAAATGAATAAAGTTGATGAGGGTTCCAAAAAGGCTCCATGGTTTCCTGCTGGAAAAATGAGTAGGGCCTATTGGGGAGAAAGAGGGTTCTGGAAAATGTAGACAGAGGAAACAAGAACCTGAGCAAAGCCCTAGTCTTCGGAAAGGGCCTGATGGGTTCTAGCGTCCAAAGTAGGAAGAGCTGCTACTGTTCTGACCTGGTCATTAACTAGGTGGGCGACATGGGCCTCATCATTTCACTTCTTGCAGCTTCAGTTTACTCACTTATAAAACGAGGAATATCCTAGACAAGATGCATGGTTTTTAATTTCTCCCTGAGCAGTGCCATTTTATGTTTCCAAGAGAACTCCGCTTAAAAAGACCATAAGAGGGGCACCTGGGTGGCTCAGTCGTTAAGTGTCTGGCTTCAGCTCAGGTCGTGATCTCGGGGTCCTGGGATCGAGCCCCACATCGGGTTCCCTGCTCTGTGGGAGGCCTGCATCTCCCCCTCCCACTCCCCCTGCTTGTGTTCCCTCTCTCGCTGTGTCTCTCTCTGTCAAACAAATAAATAAAATCTTTAAAAAAAAAGAAGACCATAAGAGAAGGATGGTGGGAGCGGCTCTGCATGAAGCAGGTGCGGGCATCTGCTCTCTCTCCTTAGCACCTTTGAGATAGCTTTGGAAGGAGGCATTGCAACCCATTTGTAAATGACGGAATCAGATCATCTTTTGTATGGCCCTCCTCAAGTGCGAGGTTTTTAATTGTCCATAGCTTCGTATTCTGGGAGCACTAAAAGAGGAATAGCCTGTGGGTGGGAATGAGGGGTGGGGTTAATATGAGAGAGCTTTTCTCAGTGTTTCCCTCGATCATTTTAATTTTTCAACTTTTCATTGTAATAAAGCCATTCACCTGGATTTTCGGGTGGTTTAGGCTAGCCCAATGACCTTACTGAAATACCTATATACCAATTTCAAAATCACATAACTGAAAGATATGCAGATTGGTGATAATTTATTATATAGACCCTGAAGGCAAAGACAATGTGAGCCATTTAAAACAATCTTAATACTAAATTATATTTACTGGCATTGTATTTTTCTCCTATATTATATTACTCTCCTATTAATCTCTTATATCTACAAGATGATCAATTACTTTAGAACAGAGAAGTAATTATATCAAAAGCCACGGTGTGGCTAGATATCTGTTTATAATTGATTAGGGCACACATGTGAAAGTTCATGAAATCAAAAGCCTAAATGTTATCATGAATTGGGCTAAATTTGTAGGCTGTACTTGAAGCAGTCCAAGTCAGTTTATTATAGAGAAACGGTATCACACAAATAATTAATCCACATTTCTAACCGCTATATGATGCATAACTCGAAGTTAGTAAGCCAGTGTCTTGCTTACCAGAAAGATCCAATGATGGCTACCTAACTGAAATGAATCAACATTCTGGGAGCATTTGCCAAAATGGATCCTGTAGGAGAAAAACTCGAGGTGCCCAGTGCCCACTTTATTCAATAAAATTGACTGGAGAGGGTTAAGAGCTGGCGAGTGAGGAACGTGGTGGCTTTGGCTGCCCTCTGATAGCTTGGGCAGATGTGTGTCAGCAGCACGCTTGACTCTGCGCAGGGGAGTTAAGGAAGTCCCCTTACATATATACCCACGATTGGCTCCTGTTGCAGGAATAAATAATGGAACATTGTGCAGTCCTTGTAGTTCCTAGTAAATGCTCTGCATGATTGGCATGTACTCCAGACTGGACGCGAGACAGAAGGGAAAGGGAGAATGATATACATAGCCTCCATGGGGGATTTATTTTAAAGCCTGCCATCTTGTCAACATTGTTTCAATACGACAGCTGAGTCTGTTGCCAAGTATTGAACATCTGACCCACTTGGCTCATCACTTTAAGCTGTGCCTTGTTCTAAATGGAAGGGCTGACCCTCTGAGATGCCATAGTCTGAATCTGAGTTTGGTTCACCACCAAGTTTAAGATGATTATCTGACGTTTGTTTAAACCTCAAGGGAGTATAAAATTGAACTGAAAAATCTCACCAGAACCAATTTCTCCAGTGATTTTGGCCTTTCAGCTTTTGCTTAGAAATGACATGAAAGCAGCTTTTGTCCTCTGGCCATTTGGGATTGGATGGTAGATTCCAGATATATCACATGCCAATCTGGTCAGAGTCAAGCAGGGAAAGAAAGTTATTTAATCATTTTTGAAATGAGAAATAGGACATGGAGTTTAGTGTCAGGTTTAAACATTGTTTAAATTGTGTTTCTTCAGCTGACAGACATTTTCATATACAACACTTTATATATTTCATTCAGCTCCCAGAGACTGAGATTTTTTCCCTACTAAAGCTTCCAACAGCAAGGATATGTCAAATATAACTCTCAGAAATAATTAATAGTTAATAAAAGTGTAAGCTTCGGCGTTAGACCTGGATTTAAATTTTGGCTCTACCACTTGTTAGAGATGAAACCAAGAGCAAGTTATTGACCTCTCTGAACTTCGATCTACTTATCTTTAAAATAAGGGCTGGCAATGGTCCCTTTACAGGCCCAAAATGAAGATTATATAACCTCTAAGAATAGCGTCTGGATCACAGTAAATTCTTTAGAAACGGTGAATTATTTTTATGTTAATAGAGCACACAGTAGACATGTAATACATGCGATTAACCTACAAACTTTTTAAAGTCACATTTGCCACCATCTTTTCCAAGGCAAGAGATTTTATTAAAAACAATAGTGGCAGTAATGCAGTGATGATTTTGGAGAGGGATTATGATACTAAATATTGCCATTTTATTTTATAAGTTTCTGTAAGACAGGAATCACATCCTTATATTTCACTGCATATTGTTGGTATTTACTGTTTTTTCCTTAAAAACTCTGTCATGCCACTCTACTCCATCAGTCAATATTTTAACAATTTTTAAGAAACAATAATTCTCTTCATAATGATAAGACATGACAGGCTTTGTTTAGTTGGAGATTATAATTTAAGAGGTTTTGATCCTCAGATTCTTGTCCTCCTAAAATGGAGGAACATGGCCATTTTTAGGGTTTTGAACAACTGTGCCAGGCATGATAATAGTCCCAAGCTGGCTTTGGGAAGAATTTGCACTAGTATTGAACGGGTTTAAAGTGGCAATTGAGAACCAAAATGTATTAACTAACTTGTGACATTTAGGCTGGACTGTGTAGGCAACTTTTCTTCCTAAATGTTTATCTGGTGACACAGTGTAGCCTCATGTAACCAAATCAATAGTAAAGTAGCAGTTGGATTAGTGAATTGGTTCATGACCACTCACATAGTCTATTTAACATATCATGGTGCAAAAATTTAAGAACCACGAATCTGTATTTAAATTGATAGTTCTAAGAGTTTAACTTTTTATTTTTTAATTCTTCAACTTAATTGTATGGCTCTGTCCCTAAAATGAGGAGGCAGCAAATATTCTGAGTATAGAGTACTTACTTTGCTATACTGAGAGAGGCAGCAGATTTTAAGCTATTCCATAGGATATGGGAAGTTATAGTGCCTGATTTCCTATATGACTGGAATTATGCACAATGTCCATTCCAAAAACGGAGCTTTAAAAATACTTAAAACAAAACTGTTATTGGGATAATAGCTTTTGCGTAGGTTACTTTGAAGAGAAATACCCATTTAAATGATAGGTAGTTTTAATACCTAAACAATTTTGTTTCTTTCCCATGTTGTTTTTATTTACAAATCTAGTCTTTCTCCTGAATACTAACCTTGTGCTGCCCATTTTCCCTATGTCGCTTTATTTAGAAAACTGAAAATTCTGAAATAGATCATTAAAAACTCATTTCAGTTCCATAACAAAAGAACTTGTTACTAGTAGCCAGTCATTATGTCGTCCTAGTCACTCTTAAACATCAGTCGATTTTCATAGGAAAAGAACACAATGGATGCCTGATGTTTAGTTTTCTAAAAATAGGTACTTAATTTCTTTCAAAGGAAAATGAACATTTTTCCCCCTAAAGTTGACTAGTTAAGTGTACGAGTAATGAAAGCAACCAACTATGGAGCAAGAGGCAGTCGCTTATGATTTGGTCCATTTACTAAGTGCACAAATTTATTTTCTAAACTGCATCATAGGGAATAATAATGGGACTGATCATAATAAACAGGCCTACAAGAAGGATGGCCTTCAACTATTTGAAACATGACGGCATATGCATTTATTAAAGACTCAGAAGAAAGGCTGGTATCTTTCAGGCCCTGTGTACATTTTCCTAGATTAAATTTCAATCTTTGATATTATATTCTCAATTTTATGTGTGTGTTCTTAGAAACTATGAAAAACACAGAGTTGCCACCTCTTGCCGAAGTCTGTTACATGGTAGAATATCCTCTGGGTTCAATGCATGCTATTCCTTTTAGAAAATATATCATATGCCTATATATATGTGTGTGTGTGTGTGTGTGTGTGTGTGTGTGTGTGTGTGTGTATATCATATGCCTCAATCTATTATCATATATATCATATGCCTCAATCTATTCTCTCCTCTAGCCTCTGTGAATGTTTCTATCTCTCTGATTACTTGAGGAGTATAAAATGACCAGACTGTTTTGTCAAATGTCTAATCATTCCAAAGGCTCGGCTCCTGGATTATCTAAATTACCCCAAAGACAGATGACTATATTCAACAGGAAAATTATTTCATTATTCTTATACATCACACATAGGCTAATAATGTTCTTGTTCTTTTTAATAACAGTATTACCTTGTTGGTAATTATTTCTTTTAATCTTACCAAAGGCATTTGAAAAAACTAATTGTACTCTATCTAGTCTCTTCATAACTGTGTTCTATTAGCTTCTCATCACTTCTTCATTTAATCAGTGCCGTTTTTAATACCACTCCAATCTGCTAAGAATGGCTGGGTACTTGGAAGTTTAGGGAAAAAAAAAAATGGATGAAACAGATTTAATGATACGTAAAACGTCCCTGAACATTTTATTTTTTTCTGTTCTTTATTAATGTGTATGGTCCCGTCTCAAAGGGGCTTTATCTTATCTCTCATTGAATGATGGAGCTGATAACGAATATTGTAATTCAAATTCCACTCAAGTTAGTCTTTTAAAAATGTAATAGATTTTATTTTGTGCAATTAGTTTCAGATCTCTGCCATGCTTTCTAATTTACTCTCACAGCGCCATGAGCACAAGCAACTCAGGTCATGTCTTCTATGAGTTATTATGAAATAAAATGAAATGGTCATAAACTTTGCAGTACCACTGGCCTATTCTTTTTTTTTAATAAAATTGCTTCTCCTAAATATACCCTGTTGATAGTAGGAGGGTGCTTCATACCTATTTTTCTTCCTTCATGTTCTAGTAATTCTTTCTTTCATTTTGTTCGTTCATTATGAATATATTCTAAAGAGTCACACTTTCAAGGTGTGCTGTATTCTTTTATTGAACCAGCAATCATGGTATTCTCATCTCCTCTTGGTCCTCCCGCCTTGCAAAAGTTCTGTGTCTCAGCTGATCTTATACAAGGATGAAGAGATGTTTGCTTCCCTGGGCTTTTCAGAGTCTCTAAATGACTCTTACATTATTCAAAGGCTTTTCTCCCCAACCTCTAGTCTTTAGAAATCATGATTCCACTTTTTTCTTGTTTTTCCTTTTAACCGGTAGGCGTTGCTTGGAAAGTTAAAATTCCTAGTCTAAAACTTGCTAGCGACAAGCCTAACATAAATTTCGTAGCCACTATTTCCTAGAAAATAACAGGGCAAGGTAACTAGTTTATAAAGAGAACACAGACAATTTGGTCATGGATATTGAACCAAGGAAATAAAGGAAATATGACAAGCTGAGGTAAAAGAATGTTTTCCAATTTAGAAAAAGCAATTTATATTCTAGGTCTATGGAAATTCCTTTTAAAATATTGCAGAGGCCAGAAAAATATACAATGATTTCTCTACCCAAAGAATGGTGTATGATTGGAATGCCAGACTAATTTGGGGGAAGAAACCCAAATTGCTTTAGTTATATTTGTGCTTTGTTCTCATAAGCCAGCTCCCTTTGCTACAGCCAAAGGGCTATTAACCTAGAGTTTGAAATTTTAGAGTACCCGGAACCCTGTTTTCTGTGAACAACTGAAATTCTCCATGTACTAGACAAAATGAAATTTCAACAACTGCACATACGATCTGAAGATCTTCTTACGAGGGGTTGATAATGAACAGAATTAACGGCAGCGTTTGATTTCATGCAGCAATTTTCACAAAAGGCAGAGCGCACGCTAAACTCCATGAGGCGCATTGTAATCAAGCTACTCTTGTAATGAATGCAGGCCCTTAATTTATTGAAACTAATTTTGAAATCATGGTACCATACATACCATCTACTGTAGAAATAATTTATAAACATTAATTGCAGGAAAGAGAGGAGCCATTTGCTTCAAAGAGCCCATCAGCAAGCTGTCCTTCCTATTTTATCAGTAAGCAAAGCTGAGAGCAAATAACAGATGGAACTGTCCTTGGTGGTGGCACAGAGCCCTCATGAAATACAGCACAATCTTCCTCCAGCGTGTTATGTTTTTAACAGTGGAAGATCAGAAGCAGGCGAGGTGTGGGCTAGGATGAATGACTGCCGCTGATGAGACAGCCTTTTCTTCTAGGAAGATTCCTCTAGCAGATTGGGCTTTGGCAGTTGATCTCAGTGGCTTGAGACAGTGTCATTACAGAATGCATCTGGAAGATTCTGTAGAAAGGGACAAACCCCAGAAGACCAAGGTGAATCTAAAGCCTGATCTGTACTCTTAACGGGTGGTTAAATTCTAGTTCCTTTAAATAGCCATCAAAGACACCGCAAAGCCAATGCTAAAGCTGCCCCAGACACTGGAATTTGGGACTTATTTACCATCTGTCACAATCATTTCATCCTCTTGCAATATTTTATCCTACTTACTAAAACTGCAAGAAGGTATTTGTGCATTTTATGTGTGTGGGTGTGTGGCTAAAATCTCCTTCTGCATCTGTTGTTTGTATAATCACACTGAAGGCTGTTACGAGGGCTGGGGAAGCTGGATTTAGTATATACTTTTTTTTTCCCCCCCTAATGGAAAAATCTATCAGCCCAACTTCATGCTATCATGAAACAGCTTTTTAGGCAGTGAGATAGGAAGTGGTCCTCAATTCCACTAGTGCATCATTTATTCATGCATTGTTCACTATCGCTTTTCATCATAGTTTTACTAAATGTTTTCCACTCGCCCCAGGTTCCTTACTCTGACTCATTCCCTCAACATTGAGCACTGTTCATATCTTCTGTTTAAGTACAGAGATCAAGACTATTTGAGAGAACTCTTTTTACAAACAACTGCAACCTTCCTTCCTTCCTCCAACTTACAGTATCCCTGTCTTCGTTAATTCTTTCCTCTTTTCTGATATTAGGTAGAAAATTAATCTCCTCCTCATGAGGTTAATCCAAGCACATGTGTTCTTAATTTTACCCAATTCCACTCATTTTCAATTAATGCCTTAATTACTGAAATATTCAGCCTTTTTCGCTTAAATGCATCCTCTGATTGACCTGTCTTTATCCCTTATAAAGGAAAAGAAATAAAACATTACTTTCAAGACCGTTGTCCTTCAAGCGACTATCACTTCTATTCCCACAAAGCTTCTTGGAAGATTAGTCTACTGGTCCTATCATCAACTTCCTTCATTTACTCTACTCCCATTTTCTGCTCCCCCATTCTTTGAAACTGTTCTATAAAAGTGCACATTTCCTATCTGTTGAGTACAACTGTCATAGTTTTATACTATTCCATAGCTGGGTGCTGTTTCTGCTTGGTGTAAATCCTTAGGTTTCTACTTCTTGGCAGAAAGCAGAGTTTCATGTTCAAGAGTAAAGAGATCAGATGCTCTTTGTACACCCCGGAAGCTAGAACAAAGGCACATGGTCTTGGTTTGGCAGTCAGAGGGTCCTGCTTCAGGATAGAGGAGACTTTATTCACAGAGGGGCAGCAGCAGAGCCGGGAACAGAGGTGATGGTGCTAGCTATAGAGTCTGTGGGGTCCTAAACTAGACTTTCTCTCTTCAGTGTTTCCTGTTGATTATCTCTCTTGGTTCCTTCCTGCGTTCCGAGCCTGATTTTTCAAGTTTCACATAATTCTGAATGCTTATTAATACCTTTGCCATAAACTCCTTTCATCCCGTAATTTTACCATATGTGGCTTATGTTCTTTTGAGTCAAAAACCTCACTGATACACAGAAAGGTACTTGGGAATGGGGTTAGGAGTGAGGATGTGGCTGGTTTTCAGACTGGGGCTGAAAGCAATGGAATCCCATTCATCTTTAGGGACATAGGCAGCGCATTGCATGCAGTGGTAAAAGAGCTAATCAAATGTAGCCTCTGGTCTCTGGAATGAAAGACTCCCTTGGAATCAAATGCCTATTCAAGGTAAGGCTTTGGGAGAACCAAGTTGCCACTGTCATTAAACAGAAAAAATAAAAGGCTATAGGGATACAGGAATGTTTTGAGAGCATTGAATAGATGACAAAGGTAAATGATAAGTTTCTCTCCTTAGATTCTTGATTATGGCAAAGACTGAATCTCAGAAATTCTGACAATGAAAGAGTCTCTGAATTCTCTCAGCTTCTTTCAACTTCCATGTACTTGAAAATGAAATTCAGGGTTTGATACGGTTGCTGAATTATAATAAAAATTAACTTTACAGTCTTGCTGTCTTCTTATGTGAAAGTGAGAGCACTGATCAGAAAAATGTAGAATCCTAAGCATCAGAATTAGACCAGGTGAGCTGATTCCAAAGACTTGCAACTCCTTGAACCCCTAACCTCCTGCACCCCCAGTTTCACCCCGCCCTCTGTGGTGGTGTGCTGGACACAGCTCTTTATGGCTCATGAGGGTGATGGCACTTATGTCTTCACTGTGTTCCGTGATATCAGGTTGACCACTTGAAGTCAGCCAGAGAAGTATTTTAAATGCTGCACATCAGGATTCCTCCTCCCTCTCTTGCTGCAGAGTGGGTTGTTAAACATTTAGCAGCACATCACTGTTCTTGGGATTTCTGAAGTACTTCCTTATTGTTTGATGGGGCTGTCCCTTTTGCCTGGAGCCCCTAAGGGGCTAATTTAGCAAGAGAGAGCCAATTCACCCCTTGGAACTGCAGTGGAGGAGAACTTTTTCCTTCTTCCTTTCTAAGTTCTTTGATTGGTCTAATAATTAAATTGACATACGATGAGTGATAGAAGAAAAACAAATTTAATTTCATATGTATGAGAACCCATAAAAATATGAGACTCAAAGATGTGGCCAAAGCAGGCAGCTCTTATACCTTTTAGACAAGAAAACAGTAAACTGGTGAAAAATTGACAGAAAAAGGTGTTTGGTCTTGGGGTAGTTAATTGGCAAAGGAGTAACAAGACTTGTTTTTATAACCTCGTAGCCCTGAATTTCCTATCCCTGGCTATAAGGATGTCTTCTATCCTCCTGACATCAAGAGGGTACTTTCATGTAAAAGATTCAGGGCAACAAATAAGGGTCAGAGTGTCCTTCCTGTACTGGCTGTGTCTCAAGTAACTTTAATTCAAAATAATCAATATGCCAAAGTGGCATATTTTGGGGTGGCATATTCTGCTCCTCTTCAGAACTTACAAACCTCCCATTATCTCCAAACTTCTAACTACTGGTCAGATGCCAACATGTCCCAGAGTTGTCAGTTGCATTGTGAAACCTGGATGAAGTTTTTTCCTTTTATTTTATGATGACAAAACTTGGGACTATATATAAGAATGATAAAGACTAATAACAGTGACTAACCTTGGACAGGTAAAGCATAATTTTTCAAAGTGATGACTATCATTCTGAGCTAGCTGGCGTGGGTCTGTTTCTTGGCTCATTTGCTTGACTATAATCTCAAATCAGTGGAGGCTTAAGAGAGTGAAGGTAAGGTTCTAGGAATCCGTTAAAAAACACAGAGAAGAGTAGCAAGTACTCTGGGGTGAAATTATCATATCCAAATAATCCTTACCCTAGTTTGTCCCCCAGGAAGTCTGGATCATTACCAAGATCTTCAGAAATGTGTTAGTGAGGAGACTGGCAGGAGTTTTGGAGAGTTTGTACTACTGTTTTTCTAGGCTGAGGATGTTAGGGGCAGATGCTTCAGTTGAAATGGTTTCCCTGATTGAAATGAGGAAGAAACTAGTGCAGGGCGGTAGAGGCCAAGTGGCAGCATGCAAAAGTAAAAGACAAAATTGTTGTGGTTACCATAGTGGGTCAAGCTCATCAGTTAGAATGCTCTGAATTACAGGAATCTTTTGTAGTGGTTGGCTGATCATGGGGTCTCTCGACTGAAATATGTGATAGCACATTAGTTCTTTTTGATTTGTGTTATGAAAACACTCCACAACTGGGAAGCATAGATCTGACATGGGCCACCACTGCTCATTAGGAGTGAGCGCATTAGGAGGGAGCTGCTCATTCTAGCCTGATTCTTAGATTTGAGTTAGTTCCATAATCGAGGATTTCTTACTGATGGACCCAGCAATATCACTCGTATGTGCAATTATTCTCCTTCCTAGCCTTCACTGAAGGCTATTTGGTGGCCATTTACTATGTATTGGAGATAAATAGCTGTTAATCTAGCTATAGCCTGTTCTATGCTCCTGGTTCATTCAGAATGGCTGGGAAATTCTGTCCTTTTGAAGAAAGAGTTCCAAAGACTATTGCTCTTTTATACCAATGATATAGCAACCATCAAGAATAGCAGTATTAGAGTGTAAGGATAATGTGTTTTTAGGGGTCAGTGTTCACATAAACATTGTCAGGTACCAAATGTTATTGTTTCGACTTTGTGACGAAAATAGATTGCATTTCAGGTCACGCTGGTACACACACATCCTAGAATCTGGCTACACAGACATTTCATGCCAGATATTATCTGTTTGTGAATAGAATACAAAGAAGGTATAAAATTCTATATAGTAAAAACACATATAGTAAACGTACCCTGGGAAAGAGACATAACTGGAGGTTTGGGATATGGTTAAACACTGATTCGGAGCTACCTAATTCCTAGAGACTGAGAATACCATTTGGTCTACTGATCAGAATGACAAATTGTACTTCAGGTTATAAGTTGAGTTTTGATCTGAGTCTCCCTGTAGGTGGTCCAGTCTTGTGGTTATTTTTCTGAGTATATAAATGGAATAAGGCTCATAAGCAATTGGCAGAATCCCCCACCGGGTCCCTGTACCAAGAATAGGGCTATTGACTTTGGAATTACCAAGCTTCTGGAATTGACCCTACCTACTGAAGTGCTAAAATCCAAAGTAGTATTGAATCCATAGGTGAATCACAAAAGTTAAAAGTCATCATCAAAAGCATGAATGATGTAGGTAGGGTTGATGATTCTTTTCCTGTCTCCATTTAGGCCTATGTAGAAGAATCAGAGGTACATTGAGTGATTATAAATTATATCCAGTTGTCCCTTTCATAAATATTTTTCAGTACCCACCGAGACTCATACTTTGCAAGTTGTCATGGGTGCAATTATGAGCAAATCTTGACATAGTCTTTGCTTTTGTGGCACAGACGTTTTGGGGGAGAAGAGTAGCATTGATCAAGATAATTCCATGAGCTTGTGTTACGGGGAAACTTGTGTTGTCCTGGTGTTTATGTGTAAGTGTGTGCAGGGAAGGTTTCGAGAGGAGAACAGGAAAGATGAGTGGCACTTCACATGAGCTCTGAGGCAGAGGTGGGTGTTAGCTAAGCAGAGGGGAAGGGCCAAACACCACCCACAGCAGGAGAGAAGATTGTGCCTAAGGATCCGAATGGAAGACAGTGTACCTGGAGGGGTGGCTCTGAAGGGCAGAGTGGATAGAGAGGAGCCTGAAGCAGTCAACAGGGGCTAAACTGGCAGGATTTGCTCCTATCTTAAGAGCACTGTGAAATCAAGTGCATGATTTTAAGTAGAGAAATGTTATGTTCAGATATTTAAAAGACTTCTCTGACTGCACTATGGGTTTAATCAGAGAGTGACAAGATGTAGTATCGATCTATTGCAGCAATCCAAGTGAGAGTTTGTTGCACGGACATAGAAATAGGTAGGTAAATTTATGAGACATCTAGGAGGTGATATTAATAGGCTTGACAATGGACTATTGATAATGAATTGAATATTGGGCACATGGAAGTGGAAAATGTAAAGCGATACTCTCATATTTCTGGCTTATATGGCAGGAGATTATCTATCATCTATCTATCTATCTATCTACCCATCCATATAAAATTTCTGGCTTGTATAGTAGTATGCATGTGTGTGTGTGTGTGTGTGTGTGTGTGTGTGTGTGTGTGTGGTCATATACATAATCTGAACTGGCTGGAGTCTGATTTTTGGCTCATTTGTATGGGGAGAGAGAGAGAGAGAGAGGATAAAATTGGGGCAATGATCATGAGTTAATTCTTGGACCTATAGAGATTGAGGGACCTAACACATTCACGCGAAGATATTGAGTAAAAACAGTCATGAGGGTGAGGAATGAGAACCGATTTGGTGATGAAATACATAATAAACACAAGGGTCCCTGGTCCATGGATAGGAAGTGAGCCCGGGGCTGTGGAGAAACTGTAAGGGGAGAAGAGCAGTCTGAGACCGGGCACTGCAGGACTCAGCAGCTAAGGTGTGCGTGTCCCCCTGGAGTGCAGTGTGTTCAGCGCGCTGTGCTTAGCAAGAATTCACTGGAGGTTTATGGGCTTAAAAACAAACCAAAACTGATGGAGAAGGAGAGCACCCTTTCAGTCCCTCTCCCTTTTTACTAGCTTACTCTAAAACAGTAAGTACAAACAGAAAACGTTCCAAGTTGGATTGTAATGTTTGGCTAGACTCCTGTGGTTCTGATAATGTTGGCTTTTAGGTATTCGGTCTGGCGATTCAAATAAGGTGTAAATGATTTCTCATTTGTAAAATGACTTCCTAGTACTCTCTCTTTTGTGCTTTTTTCAGTACTTAGCCAACTCTGCTTTATATTTAAAGTACCTATCTGGGAATCTGTCCATCCTTCCACCCTGGGAAGTTTGGCAGAGGATGCCCACGTTTCACTTGCCTTTATGTTCACAGTGCTGGTGTGGTGTCTCCCCTGTAGTAAGTGCTTCTGTCTCTTATAACTTTTTTGTTTCTTTAAAGCGTGCTTCAATCTCTGATATTAAAAAAAGTGTGTATATTCTGGAAGACAAATTGGCAAAACTTTATTTTTATTTAGCTCAGAGCCTAAATGTGGAACCCAATGTGGGACTTGAACTCAAGACCTGAGCTGAGATCAAGAGTCAGGCACTTAACCAACTGAGCCTCCCAGGTGCTCCAACTTGGCAAGACTTTAAACACAAACTCTCATCTTTATTATCAGGCTTAAAAGTAAATGGGTACATTAATGAGCTACCGGTGCTCTTTGCATGTTTCACCAGACGGTCCCCAAGTTTTCTTTCCTTAATATAAAAATGCACTTCCTAAACTAGGCCACTGGAGGGAAGCATAGTGCAAAGTTAGCATTTAGTTCATCCTGGTGCCCAGTGTAGACGTTGTAAAGCCTGTGGGTCAAAGACCAGGGCTATGCCTTTAGTTTCAGCAGAGCCTTTGTCTGCCTTTCTGTCCATCAGTCGTTTTCCCTTTGTCAATTTTTTTCCTCTTCGTCTTTTTCCAGGATACTTTGTGGGTTAAAACTTATTTTGAAACTTCTAGGAGCTTAATAAATAAACATGAAAACCAAGTCAAAGCAGGCACAATGCCCTTTTTCTGCTCAACTACATGGGCATGCTAGGGTAATTGTTGTTGTTTACACTTGGCATCCAACTGACTCAACGAGCAACGCTGCCTTTTTTTTCGATGAGCACCGAAGGTATTAAATTAAACAGGTTAATGTGGCTACAGCATTTCACCCCCTACTATACCCACAGCTACAGTAAATCTGCCACCTGTTTATTTCCATAAAAATTCAATTAGGCCCCTCCAGTTATTCTTCTTATGTGAGCAATTAACCTCAGGCAGTTTCAGGCCCCAAAGAAAGGCCAGGCTGGCCTGTTTCTTTTTCCCCTCTTTGCTCCCTTTAGCTGCTGGTGGTTTCTTTTGTTAAGTGACTGCACACCTTCACACCAGTGCAAAATGAAAGAATGGACTGGACCGCTGTGCACTGTCATGCCGGTGAAAAGAGCAAAAACTGAAAAATCACCAACAGCACTTCTGCCTCCCCCTGTCCAGGCAATGGGGAAGCCTCTGAGCCCGGGGAAGCCAACAGTGAGCCTGCAGACAGTGAGCCTGCAGCCAGGGTCCCCCTACCCCGCCCGGGGACTCCTCGGCATTGCTGAGAAACACACCAACATGAACAAGAACTTGCCTTAAAACTGGTTTATTGTCTTTCTTCTTTATCTTTATATTAAAAAAAGGTGACCGTGGGGCGCCTGGGTGGCTCAGTCGTTAAGCGTCTGCCTTCCGCTCAGGTCGTGATCCCGGGGTCCTGGGATCCAGCCCCACATCGGGCTCCTTGCTCAGTGGGGAGCCTGCTTCTCCCTCTCCCACTCCCCCTGCTTGTGTTCCCTCTCTCGCTGTGTCTCTCTCTGTCAAATAAATAAATAAAAAATCTTAAAAAAAAAAAACTTAAAAAAAAAAAGGTGACCGTGTAGGGAAAGGTCGGTAAAATGCCACAGCATCCTGGTGCAGGCAGCAACACAGTTATGAAGAGATAAAACCGCACTCATCTGTGCTTCATGGCAGTATTGGTCCAACTAAAGGCGCTGGGAGGCAGTTGCTTTTCTTTCCCTTTTTAAGAGGAATGAGTCTTCAGTATACGTTGAAAATGCTGCCTTTCTT
>NW_027397066.1:115123518-115283653 GCF_003265705.2 Callorhinus ursinus | reverse complement strand
TCTTTCTTTCTTTCTTTCTTTCTTTCTTTCCTTCCTTCCTTCCTTCTTCTTTCTTTCTTTCTTTCTTTCTTTTCTTTCTTTTTCTTTCTTTCTTTTTAATGTCTGCTTCTCTTTGCCATATTTCTTTCCCTTTTCTCAAAGTCTACCAGTAAAAATAAAAATGACCGAATCTCACATCTAGAGATTTCCTACGTGATCTCACTGTTGAACAGGGACCAATGTCCCGGCTTCTCATTAAATCCCTTTAGTGTCATTGACGATGATTGTGTTTGAAGAAATAATAGTGAATGTGTAAATATAGTTTGTTTTTTTTATGTCCATCGACAGATGAATGGATAAAGAAGATGTGGTATGTATATGCAATGTAAATATAGTTTTAATAGCAAATTAGACTGAAATGATCATTAATTAAATCACACCTAAGTTTTAGGATAAAACAGATATTTCTTTATAAATGAGTTAGTACCAACTACCATCAATGGTGGTTATTACCAATAAATTCAGAGAATGAGAGAACATCAAAAAAAGGAAGAAATAGGGTGTAAGATGATAGAACTCACAGTGACTGTGAGGTCCTAGCTAGGCAGGTGGGTGGAGGGCTCAGGTTACTCCTGCATGTTGTCACATGTCCCAGTAGATCCATGAGCAACAATTTCTCAGGTGTGTGGCTGGGCAGGTGTGGACGTCAGATGTTGACTGTCCCCAAAATGCTTCCAAGGGATTAAGTGAGTCTATACATCTATCTTTCCTCCTGCATCTGAATGTGTCCTGTGCCAGCCAGCATTGGTACACTGCTGAGGTAGAAGGATGTAATAAAGTGGACTTTGAAGCCAGCATGTTACAGGAAAAAGATACAGTCTAATTAAATTTAATCTTCTTTTAAATGGTTCCTCAAAAGAGAGACTCTATTAGAAGTTCAGAAGTGCATATATAAATCCTCCCCAGGCAAGTCCGTACCTAGGGCTAACACATGGCAGGTGGAAAAGTGAAGGAAATTTTAGAACTTGTGTTTCATCTTGATAGGGCTGATGAGACTTTAATGAAGAAAGACCTATATTCTGTGGCCCTGAAACCGCATCCTCTGCTGTCAGATGGGTTCAAGTTCATGGTCTTGAAAATTGTCCTTTTCCTGTCCTCAAATGTTCTCCTGAGTCCTTTTCTTTTCAGTTCAAAGTAGAAATTAAAATAGGTTTTAAGTGTTTATTCTTCATCCTAGATTTTGGGCAGATGCCTAATTTCCACTGCTTCCTTACCTCCTAAAGAGTTTCAGGCTTTTTGCTGCTGCCAAAATGAAGCAAACATATAGCTTGGTACTTTGAAGTCTGAGTTAAAGCAAAACTAAATGGACCATGTTTATCTGATCAATTAAAGCATTGCCTACATCCTTAGAACTGATGTTTCTCATTTAGGCAGCATTCTATACAAGCCTCAGGAAATTAACAACAGAGATTGAGTTTGGGGAATGGGGGTCATTATACAAAGAGATGCGAGAAGAGTGGGGAAGAATTTGACCAGGTTCCAATATAAGCTACATAAACTGACTGGGCTCCAGTATAAACTAAAGAATGTCTCAGTAGAAGAGAGATTGTAGAAAAATATTAATGACAGTTCCCAAAATAAAAGTTTGACTTAAAACCCCTATTATGTAAAGTGATCTACTAGATTTAATAGTCTTTGGCATGATTGATGTTTATAATTACAAAAACTTCGTCTCTCAGAGATTAGGATGTATACAGTTCAGTTTAAGCACAGTTCAAAAGGGTGTACTTCCAAAACAGAACCATGCTAAGCAGAGTATTAGATTTAGAAAAATAAAAAGAACATAAATTATAACTCTCTTAGAAGCTTATAGGTTTTTTTTTAAAACCAAACTGATTAACACTAGTTAATTAAAATGATATAAAATAGTAGGTTTTGGACCCAGAGGCTGTCCCCAGTCAATACCCAGTTCCATTCTTCTCAGAAATAGTTTGATATAACACTTGTTTGCCTTCCTTTCCAGCTAGCCCAGGACCTGTGCATGTGACCTGTTCCAGAAGGACAGCAATCTCCCTTTCCTCAAAACCCCTGCTAGATTCCTTGTCTTTGGCTGCAGTGAGCTCCATCACCCATTTGGTGCCAACAGATCTTTAATCTTTAATCTGCATAAAGATAAGGTTGTGTATTTTCATATTTGGCAGATTGTATGGAGATTGCCTTCCAAATTCTAAGATTTGTCTCCAGAATTGTGGCTTGGCAGGACAACTAATATATGGTCTTTGTGTGTAGGTTCTTTGATTTTGGGTGGATTTTAATACTATAGGTATAGAGACAACTGAAATTTTATAAAATAGCTTTCCTCAAATGTTAAGTTTTAAGCCTTTTTCTCTTCAACTATAAAGGGGGCAAAATAGCAAAGACAAAGCTATTAAACTCCCTGATTCATAGCCCCCTGAAAAAGTTTTATCCTCCCTAATTTGGTTTTCTATATGATTTATTTTAAGCATCTATCCCTGCCACCAAGGCAGAGGGTGCCTGTTTAGATTTTTAATTAAATTGTCATAACCTTTTAATTTAATTATATATTATACATTATATTATTATATTTGTATATAACTGAGATAATTACTTGTCAAGACTTTTGTGGATACAAGAAAAGATGTAGAAGAAAAAAAGCAGCTCTAGGGAAAACTGTTTTAAGATGGTACATTTCTTGACAAAGAGCTGTGTCAATTTAATGGAGCACTTAGTTCTCAATTTACACATAAATTTCCTCAGAATTTAATTCCCTAGATCTTGGATAGGCTTCACTACCCTGGTGTCAGCATTCAAATTCTTTCCCAACTTTGATTTTGTTGCTCCAGCAGGACCTGACTTCACCACTCCCCCAGCCAAGGCCAAGAAACAGGATAAAATGTAAAAGGTTAACATAATTCTTGTCAATAAAATGAAGAGAGGTAGAATCTAGTCAACCTAGTGCTGCCTACCAAGGTTCAGTACTAATAATCCAAACTCCAAAATCTTCCTACAAAAGAGCTCTATCAGTATTAATCTTGGCCTTCATGATTTGTAGCTACAGTTGACGAAAAGCTGATTTTTTTTGTCACTATTGTTATTTATGTGAAAAAGAAATAGTATGCTTATACAATAAGAATGAAGTAAAAAAATGTTTGGATTTTTTCTTTTTACATTATCTGCCTGGAGGTTGAAAGCCTCCAGGCTTAATTTTGTATATGTGAAGAAACCTTAGGCTTTCCTAATCTGTTTTCATAAGGCTGCACTCAAGCTATCATTGGGTTGAATGCTCATGTAGAAGCTCGATTGGGGAAGAATTCACTTCTCTATTTATTGAGGTTGTTGGCAGAATTCATTCCCATGTAGCTGTAGGACTGAGTCAAAGTTTTTTGCTGATTGTCAGCTTCAGGCTGTCCTCAGCTTCTAGAGGTTGCCTGCAATTTTCTGCCACATAGTTCTCTCCAGAGGTAGTTCAAATTGTGGCTGTTCGCTTCATGGCTAGCAGAGCAGTATCTCCTATTAGTCTGCTAAGGAATCTTCTATGACATAGTGTAATGATGAGGGTGATATCCCATTATGTTCACTATATAATGAAACCTAACCAAGGAATGGATATCCCATTATCTTTGCTAGATTAAATTTAGTAGAAGAAAGTCACAGTTTCTTCATATACTTAGAGGAGATTTTGCAGAATGTAACACAAAGGGGTAGAGATCATGGCGGTCATCTTAGAATTCTTCCTACCATAATCAATATTTCCCAAAGTACATTTCATTGAAGATTAGTTCCATTGTCTATATTCATTAAGAATCTTTTTAAAGTAACAGAACGCAAATGCCAGAAGACTGATTCAAATCATCTTAGGAAAATCAGTAAAAAAGTGATTTTATTTGCTCATAGGACTTAAAATGTTAGCTTTAGGCAGAGGACACAGGACAACAAGGTGAGTAGGATTGAGAAGGATTCTGCCTCAATAAAAACTTGATATAAAAAATAAAAGGGTTTATCAAAAATGGGAAGTCATGAATGCTGGATGCAACTGGGAAAAGATCTGATAGAGGAATTAGCCATAATGCAGAATGTGCTGAGGTTAGGATCAAGGGCAGTCCACCTGTACTCTCCATGACTGACATTAAATCCAAAAAGACTCTGTCATGTGCAAAATAAGAAAGGAGGAAAACAGGCTTATGTCCTTCTACCCTGTCATATTGTCCTTTATCAATAAAACACTGTCTCTTGTACCTTTCTGCATTTGTAAATATTGTTATTTTTTCTTCTATGATAACCTTTGCTCATCTTATCCTTGTCTACTATGCACCTGAACAATTCTCATTCATTTTTTTGTGACCCAGTGTGATAACTATAAGAGGTCTTCTCTAACCTCTGCCTGTCCTTTAGGTGGAGTTGGGTACCACAGCCCACATGTCCATAATTTGGCAGATACTGTTAGTAAGCTTAGCCAGCCCCCATTTCAATCCCCTTCTTCCTTGATACCTCTGGCCTGTTGTGGTCATATGACATGGCTCTTGTGAATAAGACATAAATTACATTTTAATGTGGGGGGCATTGTTTTCTTGAGACAGGAACCCTCCCTTTTCTCATGCTATTCTCTTTCTGGCTTTGAACACATACATAATGGCTGGGGCTGCAGTCTTGTGACCATTATGGGAATGGCAAGAGACTCACAAAGACCTGGTCTCTGTTTATGCTTAAGATGATGGAGCAGCCTAGCAACCAACTGTACTTAAAAAAACAAAACCAACATTTAATTGTTTAAATTGGGCTCTTTATTAAGGTTGGGCTCTTATTACCTGCAGCTTAATAAGATCCTAAATGAAATATATTTGTATGCATTTCTAGATGATAGCACTAATTACAAACTGACAGTTATTTAAATTTTTTTTTTTACTATCCTATGGTACCATGAAGGAACTCTTTCATATTGTAAATGTTATCTTGTTATTTCTATCTTGTTCATTGTAGCATCCATAGTCTTAGAAGCATACCTAGCACATAGTAAACGTTCAGAAAATATCTGTTAAATGTTTTATCTTCCAAACTTTAACAGCTTATATGGGGAGAATAATGTATTCTGATTAATCAGAATGAAAGATTTCTAGTGGTATGACTTACCTAGGTTTTTCATTGTCAACTTATTTTATTTAGCACGTTGTCAACAGCTTAGAAATAGAGGGAAGACAGGTGAATACAATCTATAGGTGTTGCAAGAACTGTAGCTATAACCAAACTCTTGGATGATAAAAGCAGGATTCAAAATGAAATACAGAAAAATTGGGGAAAATCTCTTATCCTAAATGTAGTAAAATCAGTAGGAACAAATGAACCTAGCACTCAAACACACACACACACACAAATAAAATTCAAATCTACAATTTTGGATTCAGAGTAGATCAGAAGCAAAAACTAACAAACCCAAAGCTGTTTGCTGAACATTAGGCATGTCTAAGTTAAATCAGATGAAAAAGCGTTGACAGGATGAAGAATATTTAACTTGGGGATGATGATTCTTGTAGATATGGAAAAGGTAAGGAGAGAGTGTTTACAACATGTGACATATTTGAAGCACTTTCTTGTAGGAGATAAGTTAGATTTATTCGATGCAGTTTCAAAAGGACTAAGAGAAAAATTTGGAGCAAAGTGTGAAAGCTTCAGGTTGAGAAACTGGAGCTCCACATGAGGAAGATGTTATCCACACAAAATTTTCAAATGTAGATTTGCCTTGTGAGACCCAGAGCTGTGCTGATTGGCAGTGCATTGTCACGTAATCACCTGTTAAAGATAATGACAGAGAGTTTCCTGCTTTGTATAGGAGCTTCACTAACTTGCCTGTTTAGATGTTTTCCTTTAGGTTAAACCAATTTGATAGATTCTTTTCTTTTGTTCTACTGGATGGTATTTTGGGGTATCTTCTGAAATAAAGTGACAAGGTAGTGGTAGTTAGGGGGTGAGGCCTTATCAACCATATTATTTTTTAAACCTGGTTTTTATAACACCATCTTTCCTATCCTGTAACTTCCTTATCTCAGGATAAAAGTGTTTCTGATGCTATGTGCTGGTGTTGGATGACAGAAATTCTATGGTGCTTGCCTATTTCAGGTGTGTGTTGACAGCTTATACACAAACATAAGCATGTCCATATTCTGAGAAGTGCTGAACCAGAGGTCACAGTTTGCATGCCCGCATGATTACCTGCATGATTATAGCATCTTTTTAATTTGGTGTGTACAGTTTTGGACTTTTTTGAATTTAATGCTTTTGAAAATGTAATCAGTAGTGGACAAAAGGGAGTTGGCCACAAGTTTTCCAGACCCTGTTGGTATTTCATTCTCTCCTGAAAGTGGGGCTTTTGCAATCCGCTTTGTCTTCCAGGAATAGATTTGAATTATGCAGAATTGGGATGAGTTATTGATCTGATGACCCATGTATTAGTATTCCTGGTCCTCACTGCCTAAGCCATATTAAGCATATTTCAAGTGCTCACTGGCCACATGTCACTAGCAGCTACTGTATTTCACGTTGTTGGCCTAGACCTTTAAGGGAAATCCATAGGAATGACACATAAAGTTCTAGGGGTTTGCCATGTGAACAAAACCTCATTCTTAACTCTACCTCTTCTTTCTTTCCTCAGTATCTCTCTTGGGTTATCCATCTATCATCTGTCTATTATCTGTCATCTATCTATCTATCTATCATCTATCTATCTTCTATCATCTATCCATCTATCATCTATTTTTAATGGTTTTTTAAGTCTCCTATGGTTCTGTCTCCCTCTTATTCCAATAATTCACCCCATTTTTGGAAACCATTGAGTCCCAAGTCCACTCTTGTGTCTCTTCAATTACAGAACAGGAGTTTAGTCTGTTTTGTTCACTGCTATATCCCCGAAACCTAGAAAAGTTTCTAACATGTAGGTAAGAATTAAGAAAAATTGGTCAAATGAATTAGTAGATAAATGAATGACTTCATGCTCCAGATTTAACTATGGGTTGAAAGTATTTCCAGCTCTGACATATTTCTTCACTTATTTGGGGAGAGGAGTGATTCCTTGGGTAGAGAAGGGACAAGTAGATGATCCAACTTGGTGAGACTTTTTTTAATCCTCCAAGGAAAATTTTTTAAAAACCTAATATCCTACACTGTAGAGATTAATTTCCTCTGTTTGATAATCCTATTCCACCTGTTAACATAATTACCAAGAGATATTGGCTGTTTTCCTGATGCAGGTTATGTTACAAATCCTCTTTAATTAATTTGACGATTAAAGGTCTGCTACCAAAGGTGATATCTTGTTATAGTGCTAAAATAAAGGCTAAGCTTATCAAATATATTTTATATGTATATATCTTGAGGGCTGTAATCCTTTTTCCTTTACCAGCTTAGCCCAGTGTCTTAAATGTCATAGGCAGTCCATAGACATTGTTCAATCATTCAGCGAAGTCAAGCAGTGCCCTAATCACATACAATACCTCAGTCAACGGATTAGATGAAAATCTTTGCCCTCATGGAGCTTACATTTAAGTAGAAGGATAGGAAGAAAGAAACATAGTAAGCCACAATCACAATAAATAAGGAAAAAAAATACACTTTATTACACAGTGATCAATGTAATGGGGAAAAAAAGTAGAACAGGAATAAGGAATTGTTGGGGGGGAGGGATGGGTTGTAACTTGAAGTAGGCAATGAATTAAAACATTGTAACTGAGGCCCCTATGCTCTGATCCCATGCAATATATTATTATTTTAAAAGAGAAAGGTAGAGCAGTACTGTGCACATATCGTTTACATGTATAAAAATGCAACTGAGTATTTTTTAAGAAGAAATTTTATTTGTATAATATTACTTGGCAGCGCTTTAGCTTGGATGAGACTGAATTGCTATTAGCTGAAAGGTAATGGTAGAGGGCCATGCAACCAACTGGGGAAAATATAATCAGGAAAATATATATGCCTTACTCAGTAACCTTTATTTAGAAAAGAATAGAAAAGATCATGCCAACCAATTTTGAGGAGTTTAATAAATATTTTGCAAATATCAATTATAATAAGCCAATAATGACAATGACCTAAAGAGGGCAGAATTATAAAAATTTATTTGAAAAAGACACATAACATATAGCATCAGAATTATAGATATTTAGAAAATAGTAATGAAGAAAGAGGGGCTATATCAACTTAGATGTTACAGACATTAAATGGGGCTCTTCAGATTATATGTCAAAAATACATCATAGGAGCAAGGAGCCACCCAGATTTGTTCACATTCATAATCATATAAAAATTAACCTTTTAGCCACATTACATTAGGACAGCCATTAAGTTGAAAATTACAGATAGTTAGAGAAAGCAGCATGGCGGAAGACATTATAGTAATCTTTAATCATAGATGTGAATTTGGTCTTAACTCTGGCAACTAACAAGTGACCTTCCATATTTGCTGCCATAAATGAACTTGAACCAAGTGCTCAGTGAGATCATTTCTAACTCTGGTATGATATGACCCAAGCCTGTCCAAAGATTCTTCTGGATTATTTTAACTAAAAGAAATCATTACCTGGGTTTAGAGAACTGGATTGATGCTATGGAAGATCATATAATCCCCCATCATGAACCCAAGATCATGCAGCTATTTATCAGCATAAATTTTCCTTTTAGTTGGCTCCTTATACAATTTGAAGTTTTTATTTCATTTCTGATACCAATCCATTCGGTCATTATGTTGGGAATGTAATAGTAGAGGATTAGGTGGGCATAAAGCTATAGGGTTTGTCCTGATGCAAAAACACATTTTCTAAATCAATAGGTAGCAGAAAAATATCAATACCTTTAGTCATAATGGCCTCAATACCAGGGACTTAATGGTAAATTAACAGGATACACAAAAATAAAAGGCACTGATATGAAGACCTGAAATGGTTTCAGATCATCATTACGTTGTCTTACTGTTAACTCAGGAGAGTTCCACTTTCAAGATGCCAGTGTGAAGAGTTCGATGGACCTAATCTCCAGTGAAACAAACAAAAGTAGTGAAAACTATAAGACATCATCTAACCACTTTAAGGGTCTGGAAAAAACATAAGAGCATACAGCAAAGAAGCAAAGGAAGAAACATGTATTCAATAAAATCTACTTAAGTGCAGTAAGATGCTATATATGTGAGCATCTGTGAACTACAGCCCACCTCCTCTTTCTTTCCCATTCTAGTTCAGATTAACAGAAGCTTCATCCTGGGTGGATGTGGCCAAGAAGATGGGCCTCCCTGTCCAGTCAGCTCCAATCAAAGCTTACTTTATCACATTCCAGGGACGATCACAAACATTTCACATTCCCTCCAACTACGAGTTGAAGAGGCAAAATTCCTGGTGGGTATGGCTGAGAACTTAGGGGCTACCTTCTTCTACTCTGCCCCTAGCCAGAGGGTGGAGACTCTCCTACATTCAGGGAAGGTTGAGAATACTTGGACCAAGATGGCCCTCACCCTGGCTCACTCACAGGACACAGGTGCCATGATGGGAGAGGCAAGTGGAGAAATCCAGAGGCTAGCACCATGTCCAGTGTCCCAAGCTCACAGAGCTTGTCCAGGAGGAGAGGCAGCTCATGGAAAAGAAAGCTCTGTAGCTCTTCCTAAAGGAACAATCAATTCATGCATTCACAGAATAAGAGAAAGATCATACAATCTTCACAATAGGTACTGAAAAAAACCATTTAGTGAATTAAACAATGATTTGTGATTAAAAAAAAGAACTGGGAAACTAAAACTAGAATAAAATTTCCTTATTCTGGTATAACTTTCTAAAGGAGAAAATCTTATGGCATGCATCATATTAATGGTGAAATATTGAAATCTATTCCTCTCATATGAGGAAGGGAAGTCAAGAACGCCCTCTATTACTTTTATTCATTATTGTGCTTGAGACACTAGCCACACAATAAAGCAAAAGTAAATATCCAAACACATACATAAATAATATTGGAAAGTAGAAAGCAAATTGCCATTTACTCATGGCTAATTTTATTGTATACATAGAAATCCAAAAGAATCTGTAAATAATTTATCAAAACAAATAGATGCATTTAGCAAGATTGCTGGATAGAACTTTACATTTATAAATTTTATTTTATATAACAACAAAGAATTTTAAGTTTTGCAGAAATTGCTAAAAGAATAGAAATATATTTTCTTTCAAAATGAAGAGCAAGAGCAGAATACAATGTAAGGAATATGAAGACTACCAAAGACTGCTGTCAAGGAAAGGAGACTGAAGATTAGCAGTGACTTAGGAGGTGGGACAGGGTCATTTGCAAATCTGCCCTCCCCTCTATTTCTAATCTTCTGTGTGCTCTTCTGTATCACAGAGGGCTGGATGCCTGACAACTACCTTCCAGACATTTCTTTGCCAGCTGGCTTCTCTTAGGCTCTGACAATGCGGCAAAGGCACTGGCAGGTGATTGGAAAGTGGCTGGGAGAGAGAAGCCGAAACCCTACACGTTTTGGGGGAGATGAGGAGGGTAGATCTTTCAGCAGAGCCTTCAGCAGCAGTGGCAAAGGGTGATGCAGGAGCACCTGGGCTCCTCCCCCGGCAGCAGGGGTTCTGGCGGGGGGATAGCAAAGCTACAATAGCAGCAGGTGCTTTAGCAGCCCTGGCTAACCTGCCCTGCTCCCGTTTGCCCCTGTGACAGCCGTGAGGAACTTTGGGCCCCGGGGTTCCTGCACTAGCAACAGGAGAACGGGCCATGGATTTCTGCAAGGCAGCTTCTGCTGTGCTTCTGAAGAGTACTAGCTACAGAGGGAGGCCAGCAGCTGCAGCTGGGCAATGACTGTCCTCCAGGTGATAACCTTTCCCCTCCGTTCCTGTAGCCTATGATAGCTGTGGTTTACTGCAGAGGCTAATCATTGATTAGCAATCATGAGCTTGACAATCATGAGGCTTGTCCTTTCCTAGCTAATTAGCCTAGAGGCTAATCATGACAATCATGAGCTTGTCCTTTCCTAGCTACTCCAGCCCTTCTGAAACCTTTTGCACCTTATTTCCTATATTAAATTTCCTCCAGGTGAAATACCAATTGAAGTTTCTATTTTCCTGACTGAACAATGATACTGATATAGGATGGGACTATAATACTGCAGAAACTGAACCCGTTTGTCCTTCGTCTTTTCTTCCATGTTTACTCAGATTTAATTTAACTTAGTAGTATTTATTTTTAAAATTTACATATCTAGAATAAGTTCTCTCACTGATTTAATACATACCTTGTAAGCAAATTGAAAAATTGCATGGTAAAATATATATCAAATAGATATAAGAATATTAAATCAAGAAAAATATTACATTTTGTACTTTGTGTTTTACAGTATTAAAATACAGTAAGTCCCTCTGGAATTTAACACATGGAGTATAAATAATAACTTAAATCAAGATAAGCATCGTATGATGAGTAAATACATTTTCCTTTCTCCTAAAAATTATTTTTTGGGGCACATAGAGAGAAGAAAATGTGATTATACTTTTATTTATTTCTAAAATTTATTTATTCATTTTTCAGAGAGAGAGTGCCTGCGAACAGGGGGAGGGGCAGAGGGAGAAGAGAGGGAGAAGAGAGAGAGAGACTCTCAAGCAGACTCCCCACTGATCATGGAGCCCGGCATGGGAATTCATCCCAGGATCCTGAGATCACAACCTGAGCAGAAACCAAGAGTTGAATGTTCAACTGACTGAGCCGTCCTGGTGCCCCTGAATATGCTTTTAGAGCAGAGATCTCTCACAAAATTTCTTCACTAGATTTCAAGTTTCATATTTTGATTTTTTATGACTTGTCACAATGTACCTATTACTAAGTATTGTATTTCCTGATTATGTTTAAATTATGATAGCTTGTTTTTCCATTGAATTTCAAGGAACGTGATATGATTCACTATATGTACTTATGTGTTGTTATAATTACAGAGGGAGACAATATATATAAAAATGAAAACATAATTTTAGATGTAGGAAAAAAGCTTAACTTTTACAAACATTTATCAGTGAAACCTGTGACACAGCAGGAGCAAATGAGGATGAAGACAACTGATATAAGAAGATGTGCTTATGTGGTCTTGTACATTGTGGTGCGCTTCTATGTCTAGGGAAGTTCTCCACGTCGAAAAATAATAGATACTTGTATTAAGGAGCTCTTTAACCCAAGATTTTCTGAAGATGACTGAAAGATTTGTTGAGAGTGATTGAAATCTCAACCAGAATCAGAACTATACATTTTACTACCCATTAAATTAGGCATACAGAAAGTATATGTATTTGCACATAGATGATATTCGGATACGGGATTTTTTTTTCATCTCTTTGTTTATGGCCGATCCCCTTTTGGATCAATATAGATTACCTTCAGATGGTATAATGTAGAGGAAAAAGAGTATGTCCTCTGGATGTCAGCTGTGTGGCTTCAATTCCTGGTTTCATTACCAGCTGTGCAGTCTTGGGTGAGTTCCTTAATCTCCCTGTACTTCAGGAATGTCATTGTTAAATGTTATGAGTGTAAAATTGTTCATATACGCAACTACTTAGCAAGGTGTCTGCTACAGTCTCTGTATATCATGACATTAAGATTCTTATCACTGGAATGTGGAGGACAAAATAGTCAAAGTCAACCCTTTGCACTTTAGAATAGGTTCTTGAAGTCCATTTCATAGATTATATAATTAAAACTGGGTTTTCACTTGCAAAGGACAAACACTTGAAAGCGTTTTCTAAATCCCCAAATCTTTCCTTTAAACATTGGGAACAAAAGTTTGGAGGATCGAGCATGAAGTTTTTATTACATACTATGAAATAGGAAGGATGATTTAGGAGAATTCTCCTGCTGAACAGAGATGAGATGAAAGTCCCTCCAGCTAGAGGAAAGCAGAAAAGAGTACATTCAGCCTTCGAAGTGGAGCCTACTCCCATATCTTTGGTAATTTCAAGAGAGGGAGTATTTTCTCTGTTGCCACATGGGAGGCAAGGCTTAATAATGCTCCCCAACTGGGATGACCAGAGGATTTTATATGAAGGTTTTTCATTTCCATGCAGAAAGAGCGCTTGGATTACATCTTCTATTACATCCCAAAGTTTGGAAATACATGGTGTGGAGGAAAATCAAGAAATTGTTTTATGTGCTAATAAAGAACATCTGATTGCAATGAAGTTTACTATATTATAGGAGGCCCGGGGTTGAGGTAAGGAGCAAATAGAGTACACAGACATCGATCATGTTAGGGGCTCTGGTCTTGAGCAAGGATGCTGTCCACCCACAAAAGCCAGATGGGAACACTTTACATCAGCTCTGGACGACAGAACAAATGTGGTCATGAAAGATTAACAGGGAGTGTGATATAGACCATTGGAATGTGAGGAGTACCCTTGTAAAATGCATTCCCCCACCCCCTCTGCTGTGATGACCTGTCAGCAAATTCTTGCTCTTGAAAGGTTTCTCGAGGAGGAGGTCAAGAGGCAAGTGCACAGAATCAGCAAATCTCTGATATTTCTATTAATTAAGAATTTACACCGAAGAGAACATGCCAACCAGATGTGACTGAGCTACCTGCAGAAGCCTAGGTTACATTAAAAAAAAAAAAACAGACTTTAGCTTCTAGAGCAATTTTAGGTTCACAGCAAATGTGAGCAGAAGAGATATTCCCTCCAGCCCCTGTGTCTTCAATGTGCAGACCTTCCATCATTATCAACAGCCCCTCATCACAGTGGTAACTCATTACAATTGATGAACCTACACTGACACATCATTATTACCCAGAGTCCACAGATTACCTGAAGGTTCTTTGAGAGTCTTAATTTGTCCTTCACTTTTGAAGGATAATTTGCAGGGTACAGGTGAAAAGGTTGGTGTTTTATTTTCTCTCAACATTTTAATTTTTCACTCCACTTTCTTCTTGCTTGCTGGTTTCTGAGAAGTCAGATGTAATTTTTTGTTCCTATCTCGGTAAGGTGTTTATTCTTTGTGGTTTCTCTCCGGATTTTTTTTTTTTTTTAAGATTTTATTTATTTGTCAGAGAGAGAGAGAGAGAGAGAGAGCACAAGCAGGGGGAGCAGCAGGCAGAGGGAGAAGAAGCAGACTCCCTGCTGAGCAAGGAGCTTGATGCGGGACTCGATCCTAGGATCCTGGGATCATGACATGAGCCAAAGGCAGATGCTTAACTGACTGAGGCACCCAGACGTCCCTCTCTCAGGATTTTTTATCTTTCATTTTCCATAGTTTGAAAATCATATCCCTGGGTATACTTTGTTGTTTTTTAAGTTTTGTTTGGTATTTATCCTGCATGGAGTTCTCTGAACTTTCTGGATCTGTAGTTTGGTGTTCGATAATAATTTGGATAAATTCTCAGTCATCATTTCAAATATAGCTTCTGTTCTTTTACCTTTCTTCTCCTTCCGGTATTCTAATTCCATGCATGTTACATCTCTTGTAGTTGTAGCTGTCCCACAATTCATTGATATTCTGCTCTGCTTTTCTTTTTTCAGGTTTGTTTTTTTTTTTTTTTTGCTTTTCAACTTTTGGAAGTTTCTATTGAGATATCCTTAAGTGCAGCAATTCTTTCCTTGGATACGTACAATCTACTAATAAGCCCATTGAAGGCATTCTTCATTTCTCTTGCAGTGTTTTTGATCTCTAGAATTTCTTTTTGGTTCTTAGGATTGCCATCTGTCTATATTGCCCATCTGTCTTGCATGCTGCCTACTTTATCCTTTAGAGCCTTTAGCATTTTAATAATAATTGTTTTAAATTCCTGGTCTGATAATTCTAAAATCCCTGACATGTCTGCTTCTAAAGCCTGCTTTGTCTCTTTAAAGTGTGTTTTGCCTTGTACAATGTCTCGTAATGTTTTTATTTATTTTTTATTTTTTTGTAGCCAGATGTGATGTACCTGGTAAAAGAAGCTGCTGTAAATAGGCCATTAGTATTGTGGGAGGAAGGGGGTGGGGGGAGGGGCGGCATTCCACAGTCTTTTGAGTAGGTCTCAGTCTGGATTGTGAGCTTCATTTGTGCTTCTCAGTTGCACCCCTTCTCTTTGCCTTCAGGTGGGACAGGATCGCTAGAGTGGGCTGGAATTGGGTACTTCCCTTCCCCCAGGTCAGTTAGACTCTGATAAATGCCAGTAGATTAGGCTGTAGTTAAATAGTTTCTCCTGAGGGCAGACCTTGTTAAGGTGAGCGGAACATTCTGGTGTATTTCAAAATGGTTTCTTTCTCATCTCCTGCTGAGAGGATTTTTTTCTTAGCTATTTACCGTCAGAACCTGGTAGAACTCTAGTAGGCACAGCTCAGAAAACTGTGGGGTTCTCCTAAAGACTGAGTCCCCCTGGACTTTTTATCTTTCAGGCTTGTCCACACTGACGGCCAGGTCATCCATTGCAGGTTTTCATACCCCGGCAATGGTTCTACAGATTTTTCAGCCCCTGGGTTTCTGCTCTTGTAAGTTGTGTTTCTCTCTATTCACCTGTCTGTGAATTTGGTGACAGCAGTTTGCCCTGTGACCCCAGTTCTCTTAGGGAATCTAAGAAGAGTTGTTGATTTTTCAGTTCAGCTACTTGTTAGGACAGAGTGGCAACTTCCAAACTTCTTATACGTGGAACAGGAAAGTGGAAATCTGAACTACACTTTTAAAAGGAGGCTCAGCGAGCAAGTTGAACGCAGCGGGGAGAAACACAGAAAGTTGTGTTTCTGTGCATCTAAATGATAATGGATAAATATACTTGTTGTAAATCAAATTTACACACACTATACAACACACACTTATGACGCATCCTCACTAAAACATGACTATGTTGTGAGGGAGAGCACAGGGCTCCTCTTCCAGGCTCCTGGGTTTCCTCTTCTGTCTGCATGGGCTTCATTTTGCAGCAATTCTCACCTCCACCCCCTCTTGCCCCAGTTTGTGTAGGACTGAGCAGTCACTTCATTTCAAAACCTCTCCTTCTCAATTCTTAGTCCTCACATTTGCAAACACTTGGTATTCCCTGCCTGCATGGTGTTCATAGTTGTGTTGTTTCTCAGTTACGTTCTCTCATCCTCATTCTTTAGCCGTGGTGATGGTTTCTGCGTTCTGTAGCTCTCTATCCAAGGCCAACATCCTTATCCTTAATCCCACATCTTGTTCCTGTGTTTTTGTATTTGTCCGGCTATACACTTAGCGTTCTGGACGATGTGTCAGTGGGAGGGTCCTCGTACGTCACCTTTGGCAGCATGAGTTGCTTTGTGCCCAGAATTGAGCTGAAGCATGGATCCTCGGTGCCTAACGAGGTCCCGTTCCCTCTTGAAACATTACTGGTCCCTTGTCAGCAGCAGCTGCAAAGTATTAGCTCTTAAATATTTTCTATACAATAGTAGTAAGAGTTCTGTTATTCCCGACCAGAGATCTAACATAGAAATGATACTTTTCATTATGAAGATTGAGAGTACTGTTTCGTGGTGTTCATTCTTTAAAGCAAACTAAATATAGTATTTCACAACCAAAAATCGATTGCTTGTTATTGTATTCAATTTTCAATACTTTTGAGTGCGTTTGGAAGTTATGAACTCCAGGTCACTGAAGAAGTTAATTTTCCTGGTTGAGGAAAGCTAATCACAAAGGAACCAAGCTCCACTTTCACACCGGTTTTGATTACCTTTCGACAAGCAGTTAGAATGTTATTTTCGAAGCTGCAGAGCAATTAATGGCTAGAACTGCAGGAAGTATTTAACTGTATTGATTTAAGGTCAAACTGTTGTTTGGCTGAGGCTTTGCATTATAATTAATGGACCTTAACCAGAGTTTAATTTTTCTACACTATACCTGTTTTCCAGGCATTATAGTAGCAACCCTCCAACAATCCATAGAGGGAGCCTTGAATTTCTCCTATTAACTTTTTAAAGTTTTGACTGAATGTTTAACATACCCAGAAGACTTCTGGCTTTTGATGGAAACTTCAAAGTCTATAGCATGTGTAATATATTTAAGATTAAATTCTCCCATTGACATATTGCCAATTAGTCAATAAGTTCATTCAGACGAGTTTAATGCAGGGTAATGGTACTGATGGCATGATTTACTGAAGAGGACTATGCCTTATACTTCCCTGGAGTTCTGTAGACAAAGAACAGCTTTTCACTTGTTTGGGATAGTGCTGAATGCTTAAGTAATGCTGAATGGTTACTTGAAGGGCAGAGGATGGGGAAAAATTCCTTTTAAGGGCTCATCCATAATAACATCCAATGATTTGTCCCTATAGAATGACAGAAATATGAGTTTGTAAGTTTGAAAATAGCCATCTGGTCACTTTCTGATTTGGAATATTAAAGTCTAGCCTTGTTACATTTAAGATGATAACTTGAATTTTTAGCTGTTTTAAGTATGTATCAAACACATAGTGTCGTTGGGATCTATAGGTATCCAAAGATGAACAAAACATAGGAATGGCCCTCTGTGCATGTTACAGCCCTATTTTGAACACAGACAGTGCAGAAATAACTAAACCATATGGCAATATGTAATACATACTGTAATAAAGAGTAACTTACTAGTTAATTTTAGAAAGTTTTTTTTTAAAGATTTATCAGCCATCTCATTTTCTTTGTCCTACTTACAAGTCTTTACCTTTCCCGCCAGTCACTATTACAACTAAATCCCCTTAATTCCAGTCTTACCAACATTACCCAACTGTTGCTGCAAGGAATTCTGCATGCAGTGTAAAGTTTTCTGTCTTTTCAATCTCCTCTTGCTATCTTAACATACGAGACTCGCTGTTTGCTTCTGCTGTGGGGTGGTTTGGGGATTTGTTGTAATCCCAGCGGCAATTTCAAATCTGGCAACTGCTACTCCCTTCACGAAGTGTGGAACAGCTACTTGGTGTCAGCTCCCCTGAGAGCTCACACGTTGGGGAAAAAGCAGTGGACACTTGCAGGAAGGGTTATACTGGCTGAATTTTAAAACACTTCAATGGATTCAAGACTCCAGTACGTTTTAATGATCGTGTAGCCCAGAGCACAATTGGTTGATCTTTCAGAAAGTAGGTGTTCAGGATTAACCACGTGGATTTTAGCTATGAGTCACTAAGTGACCTTTAATTTATTCTGCATCTTCAAAATTAAGTGGTGTGAAGAAAAATAAGGAAGAAGGTTGTGGATTTATTTCCAATTCCAATCAACTAAGTCACCTGCTGGTAAAACAGCATAAAACTTTAGCATGTTTATAACTATATTCATTTTGGTCACTAATCAGTAAATTTTAGGGGGTGGAGCTATGTTGGAAGATGTATGTATTATGAAAAGGGCAATCCTCATCTCTTTGTGCACGTATTTTATATATAACCAAGTCTGAATGTCACTTAACATTTGCAGAATCATCAGTTCACTTAAAGAACCCTGATATTTATTCACTTGGCCTTCCTTTGACCTATATGATGAAAATTCAAAACCTTTTTGAATATGTGTGTTTGTACGACTTAACTTGGTCCTCTAGCAATGCTATAGGAAAACGATTTTCTTAAATACTAATTATCAACATACTGGTTCCAATACAGTTGTGCCTTTTATTTTTGTATTGAAATGTTTGCACAATGAACATGAAAAACTAACTGTACCGTAGTATCAGAGGAATTCTGGACTCTGCTCTTCTCTCTGTCTGACTGAGTTAGAGACTGGGAAGTAAACATCAAATGAGCTGCTGAGAACATGGCTTCATCATAGTGAGGAGGTGGGCATCTGGGCCTGGAAGTGCTTGTGAATGATATAGTTACCATTCAGGGCACAACTAGGTAAATTGGGAGAGGCCAGGCATCTTGTTCAATGAATGAATAAATGAGGGAGTGAATGAATGACAGAATAAAAGAATAGCCAGTACTGTTGTTGACCGCCTGTGTTTTCTCACTTCTCATAACAGACTGGGGAAATATAATCAGGGAGATCCATCTAAGTAACAATAGCAGGGATATCAAAAAGAATGCTTGAACACTATGGTGGAGGCCCTGGAAGTGGAAACCCAAGCCGCATCCACATCCCTTCCCTGCCACGGATTCTGTAGTGATTGAAAGCACAGACTACATCTACAATATCCCATTTCAAAGTCCAGTATACTGCCTTCTTTTTCTTTTTTCTTTGCCATATAAACCATAGGTAAATAAGGTAATAACTTAAGCCTTTAATTTCCTCATCTTAGAAAGAGGATAATACTTGTCCCTATTAAACAACAACAACAAAACTTGTCCCTATATCACAAGGACAGCTTGAGTAGTAAACGAGATAATTTATGTAAACTATTTAGAATAGTTCTTGACAGCAGGGAGTGTACTTGGGATTCTCTTCCTCCCTCTGCCCTTCTCACCTTGCTCACTTGCCCTCTCTCTCTCTCTCTCTCTCTCTCAAATAAATAAACCTAAAAAAAAAAAAGAATAGTTCTTGGCAAATTTGAAGACTTTTCTAGTTATCAGCAATTATCATCATCTTCATTATTTCATCTGTGGAATTTTTTTTTTTTTTTAAGTAGACTCCATGCTCAGCGTGGAGCCCAATGTGGGGCTTGAACTCATGACCCTGATCAAGACCTGAGCTGAGCTCAAGAGTCCAACGCTTAACTGATTGAGTCACCCAGGCACCCCTCGTCTGTGGAATTTTGAATGTTTCATACATCCCCTTCTGTAGCCTTTTGAATTATTTTTCTGGAAATGATGTTCACCATTTGCATTTCTGATCACTGGTATTATCTACTGTCCATGTTACTCTGACAGTCTCTCACTCATTGCTGCCCTCTGGTGTTCCAGCTCTGATGTTGTTTTCCGTTTCCATGTGTGATTCCTGTCCTTTTTCCTCTCTCAGATTTCTAGCTAAAGGAGAGGATGTCCCTATTCTCACTAGTCTTAAGGCAGGCCTAGCTTTCTTCATTTTTTATAGTGCCTTGAGAGTAAAACAATACTTACTAGCCTTTCCCTTTCTCTTGTAGATCTCTCCCCAAATCCCCAGGAATTGGTTGGAAAACAACCAGTGTGGACACTGAGGGTACTGTACTCAGTTACCTCTCATTCCACTAGTGCCCGTGAGTGGCCTGGGCCAGACCTCAACTGTCTCTCACCTCAGGTCCATTTGCTGATCACTCAGACCACACCTTAAGGTTTAATAGAATGTCTCTCCCAAACCTCTTACTTGAAATTCATAATTTTGATACTGTAAGCTCCAACTATTACTTCAAAGGGTCTCTTTTGGATTTATCATAACTTGCTACTTTTTCCATATATAAAGGAGGCAGAGTAGAGACATGGGCAGGTTAAAAGCTCAGGCAGACACAGGGATGTAACTGAACTATTGCAAATGCAGGAGTCTCAGAGCCTTGAGTTTCAAACTGAAGCAAACTGCTAGGATTCGACTATGTCACAAATATGCATAAGAACACGAGGGGAAACCACTTGAAGACCTACAGAGGTGTTCTACATAATCGCTTTGTTCAAGCGAACCCCTATTCCATTGACCCCTGAAGTTGGAAATGGTTTAGGGAAATAGCACACTATAAAGACATTATAATGATTTACCTTTCAACATGTATTTAGTTTCTTGGTGGAGGACTTGTGCTTTTGACTTTTTGTGAGTCATTTTGGAGAAGCTGAGTATAAATCTAGTTAGTGACCAAACAGGGAAAAACGCTTATTATTTTAATAATAGAAATACAATGGAGTAGATTAAGAGAACAATTCATTAGTCCATCATGAGAGATTTCAGGAAAAAATTGCCATCGATTCAACAGAATTAATTTGAGCATCATAATGAGTATGCAAAAGTATGTGAAAGAATGGAATTTATAGAGAGGCAGAAATGATAAAGGCATGCTCCAAAGCTACAAAATTTCTCATTCTTAAAAGGGATATGAAAATATGAAATAAAGCAATAACTTCGAAAGCAGATGTATGACGCTGTGTGTGCCGTTCCGTTGTTATAAATCATAAAAATGCACAACAAGGTAAATGTTTAGGATACTTTTATTGAATTACTGCAACAATAATAATGTGCCAGGAAAGAAAGGCATCCATATATATGCTAATTAAGAAAAGGCAACACACTGTAACTACTGCACAAATCATAAAATATCCAGCTCATGTTTGTTGAGAATCCAAAGAGGTTCTGTTTTAACTTTATGGGTTAGCAATTTGGCTGGAAAAGAGGTGTATGTGAAGCAGATTGTTAAATGCTCTTTTACTGTTCCTTGCTGTTTAACAAGGTGTTCCAGAATGATGAGAGGGAAGGACAACTTGGACTTGAAATACTCTTTTAAATCACTTTGATGAATTTGGAGAAGGATATTGACTCAAAAGGAAGTATTTGTGCTTTGCAAGTCACTTGGATGAGTTTAAGTCTATTGGGTACCTATTGACCAAGGTGATGTGGTTAAATAGTTGGAATGGTTGGCTGTAAGTTTGGTCATACTAATTTTTTATCTGCGCGCTAAACTCAGAGTGAAAGGCTATAATGAAACCCATAACTCATTCCTTAAGTGGCCTTAAATGTATCCTACCAAATTGTCATTGTTCTTTCTACATCTAGGCATGAAGGTACTTAACTATACATGGCTGAAAAATGTCATTTCTACAGTCATATCTGAGAGTTAATTGAAGTGATCTGACAGAATGTACTGGAGATTTCCTCATTTGTTGTTTTATTTCTCCTTTACAATGCCAATATTTCTAGTCTTCGAACCAGACTTTGTTATAAAATTTTTGGACCCTGGACTTCCCATTTTCTAAGGAGCATGTTTAAATTACTTTTACTTTTGTGACTTTGTGGATAATAACATTTTCTCCTTAATGTCTTCCCCTTTCATACTGATCACACAGGCTCTCTCTTCCAAGTTGGTAAGGAGATATTGAAAACAGCTCAAAAAACTACTCTCAGAACTGCTATTTTGGGAACTCTGTACCTCTTCACCTGCTGGCAACTCTCTTTGTGTTCCAAGTCCTATAATGATACGGGCAGTTTTAGCCCTGGTGCTAATGACTCTGTAGACCAACTGCTTTCACTCTGTTTCCTCACTACTGCATGCATCCTAATCCTAGCAAGATTACTAGAATAGCCATGTAATTGCCGGGACAGTGTCAAAGGTTTTGCACCAAGCTAGTGCTTTGGCTGAAGAAATTCCTCAGAGGGCATGTCTGCAGGGGCACTTTATATAAGAGAAGAGCATTTTGTGTCCTGATTGTAAATTTGCTCTTAAAAACTATCAGGACCGGAAAAGACCTACAGATTCAGCCCATCATCTGAAAGCACCCAGTCTTACTCAAGCTAATTAGAAATGTATTTGGCATCCAGACTGCAAACATTTCTTTACTCGTCCCCACAGGTCATATGTAGTTGGTGTAGAGACTATTTTGAATCTGTGCTGGAAGTATCTTCTTTTGAATCCTTCCTTGTTCCTTTTTTATATCTCCCTATCCAAAGTACCAGTTTTATCCTTCCCACTCCTTTTGTAATGAAACCAGCTCGTCTGCTCTTTGTGTCTCCCCTGGAATCTACATCAGAAATCTCATTTTGCTCTGGATGATGCATTCTTCAGACTGAAATTTTAATGATACTGTAATGGCTCTGTAATAATGTGTCAACTTGGCAAGGGTGAACTGATTTCCTAAAATTTCCTTTTCTGTATGTTGCTGGTTAAGATGAGATCAAGAGAAATTCTTATGGGTGATTTGTCAGTGGGGCATGAGGCGGTAGCCATGTGTAGCCCACACATGCCACGGACCTGCCGTCTTGATCGTTGGTGTGTGCCTGTGGTGGGGCCAGTGATACTTTACCTTCTGCCAGGTCCTTCCTTCAGCTTCCCTGACTCCTGGGCCAGGTGTGTGTACTTAGCTCCCAGCCTCTGTAGGATACCCATTTCACCAGGGTCTCCGAGTATCAAAAATGGACAAGGGTTTCAGTTTGTCTTGTGAGTACCATCTTGCTTTTTTTCTCTACCATGTGACGTCTATCTTTCCTTCCAATGACTTGCCCTGTGGGTTTCAGGCTCCAGAATCAAATGTGAAGACAGCACTTAATTAGCTCCCCAAATTCCACAGGGCCAAATCCTTGTGATAATTACTTAATATTTAACTGTTTTTATATCCATATCTATTTATCTATCCTAGTGGTTTTGCCTCTCTAGTAAAATCCTGACTGATACTAATTAGGTAGCAGAAATGGCTCTAGAAGAACAGAATTTTAAGAATGATTATTCCAAGTTGGTTCTGCGTTTTCTTGAATTGGTTGATCTGATTAGACCTAAAGGTATTAGTGACTCTGTTTCCAGAGTCGGATCTGAGAGTTACGAGGGTACTGATAGGCTGGGCCATGCAATGGTAAAACAGTTACATAAATTATCACCTTTAAATATTTGTAATCAAGCAACTGTGGAAGGTAAAGCTCCGGGTGACTAAGTATCAGCTGTCATAAAAGCTTTTACTAACAATAGGGGTGTGTAATGGTATTGGTTGGTTGATTGTAACTCTCCTGGGGAACTTGGGGAAAATATATGACAAGGCAGAGCTTCAGATTTCCAGCTCAAAGTCTGCACAAAGGACCTAAAAGCTTCTTTGACCTCCCTGAAGAAAAAATCCATATATACTGTAGTTGCAATGTTGAGATTTCTGGAAATCAACCTAAAATCTAATCTTGGGTGACTGAATTATAATGCAAAAGAAGTATATAAATTACCCCCTTTGTTTGTGCTCAGGGCTCAGACCTTTGGAGATCACTCTCCTCTGAGCCCGCTGGCATTAAATAAACCTCCTATCCTCCAAGATCTCCGGGTGCTGCTTGGTTCTTCTGTCGGGCGATCCAGTCCAGGTTCCGTAACAACAGGGGGAAGTTCTGCCATCAAACTGAGATCCTGAAATGTAATGAGGATGACAGGATTCTATGGTGGCAGGGGACAAGCAGAGGCACTTATTTAGACAGCAGAGCCAGAGCCATAACCAAAATAATCTGACTCCCAGAGCTGTTTGGCATTGGCTGATTGATCCTGGTGTTCCCTAGAGCTAAAACAGAGTTAATCCTTGTTATTTGCAGATTCTATTTGGTAAAATATTTTTCTAACCTCAAAAGCAATCCTAGCAGGGCTTGCAGTAATTAATGGACGCATGCATGTGCAGAGTGGCAAAAAATTTGTATCACGCAATGCTCACATTCCAGCTGAGGTTGAGCAATGCAACGCTCTGCTGTTTTGTTCAGGCATGAATTATGATGCTTTTGGCCATGCGTTCAATGTTAATGAATAAATAATACATATTAAATAAGGTGTCTTTAAACAGAAACACATATAAAATAAGGCTTTATATTGAATGCTTGATGAAAATGTAACCAGAGGCTGCCAGGAATCTAACTCTGTATTTTCCTTAGGGAGCAGTGGTTCAGTATTTGCTAATTCAGGGTCCATGGTGACTTTATAGAACATAACTACTGTGAATAATGCAATTAACTATAGATAGTAATGAAGTCTTACTTTACATGAGCAGAAAAGCTCCAAATCTGGTGAACTTGATTCATGAAAACAGAGTTGCAGCCTCTTAATTTTTTCCCATACTTGAGCTAGTTTGCAGACTCAGAACCCTTTGAAGAAAGGGAAGGTTGAGGAAAGATCTTGCCACACTGCCAAAAATGCGTAATGTCAATCACCGTCCCAGCCTCCCTCCTGCAGCCCTTGACCAGGATTTTTGTGCATTTTTATGGACTACTCAACACTGTCTCTGAAATCACATTAATTCCTAGAAATCTAAAATGTCATTGTGGTCCACTGATCAGAGTAGGAGCTTATGGAGGTGAGGCGACCAATGCATTTTGGCTTAGGTTCTCATATAATGGGCCCCGTGTGTCCCCACACCTACTCTGTGGTCACTTATCCAGTACTGAAATGTGTAATTGGAATAGATGACATACTCAGAGCCTGGATCCTGATCTGTGAAGTGGGAGAATTCACAGGATCTGCTTCTATCTACAAAAATAGTGAATTAAGAGAAATACCACATTCCATAGACATTAGTGGCACCATCAAGCACTTGAAAGTTATAGCAGTTGTGATTTAATTGCTACCTGGTATATAGCCCCTGATCTGCACACAAACCACAGGAAGTAGTATATTTTTAACTGCTGAGGCAAGCAATATACTTTCACTCTCCTACTTCAGGGATATATGAACTCCTTAGCCCTATGTTATAATCTTTGCCACATGGATTTTGATCAGCTTCCTCCCACAGGTAATCTGTTCTTCCATTACATTGATTATATGATTCTGCTCCACTGTGGTGTGCTGGAAGTAGCAAGTACACTAGACACTGCTAAGCTAACTGAATGCCGGATGGTGAGAAATAAATCCCACAAAAATTGAGTGGTCTGCTGGCTTGGTGAAATTTCTAGGTATCCAGTTGTATGGGAGCCATATAAGGTGAAAGGCAAGTTACTGTATATGACCCATTCAACCACTAGGAAAGTTACAATAATCAGATAGGCATTTTTGGATTTCAAAAACAATATATAGTTCATTTGCGTATGTCACTCTGACCCACTTATCGAATGACCCAGTAAGTTGCCAGTTTTGAGTGAGTCCTGGAACAAGAGCATACCCTGCAACAGGTCCAGCTGCTGTGAAGCTGCTCTGTGCTCTTGGACCATATGATACAGTAAATCTGATGATGCTTGAAGTGTCAGGGACAGATAGGGACGCTATTTGGTTGGCCAAAGGTGACATACAACACAACACTTAGGATTTTGAAGTAAAGCCAGAAATTTTTCCATTCTCCGGAAAAAAACAAGACAAAACAAAACAAAAACCCCACAAAAAAACCAAAAAACAAGAAAACCCTATTATCTTTGTTTGACAACAGCTGCTGGCTTCCTACTGGACCTTAAAGAAACTGAATATCTGACCATGATCTTCTAAGTTATCATGTGACCTAAACTGTCCTTTATGAACTGGGTGTGCTATGACATATCATGCCATAAAGTCAGGCATGTACACCAGCACTCCGTGACAAAATGGAACCAAGTCCTGAAGGCACAAGGTAGTTGCGTGAGAAAGTTGACCAGATGGCTCTTACTTCTGATTGCTTGTCTTCTCTTTCTCATCCTATATTTAAGGCTTCTTAGAGAGTTTTCTATGATCAGTTGCCTGAGGAAGGAAAATCATGAACTATCCAGAAGTCGCTGAAGCACTACCACCCCAAGAACTATCCAGAAGTCGCTGAAGCACTACCATCCCACTTTGGGAAGGCCTTAAAGGGGAGTGGTAAAGGGAAACTCTCCTAGTGCATGGAACTTCAGGGTGTTTATCTGGTGGTTCATTTAGTTTGAAAGAAGAGATGGTCAAACAGTATGGATTGACAACAAATCATAGACTGTGGCTAATTTTTTGACCACATGGATAAATGGGCGTAGAATGTGGAGATATTTGTGTCCTATATGAACACTCACCAAATGGTGACCTCAAGACAGAAGGATTTTAATAATCAGGGGATGGAAAGATTTATTTGGTGGATGCTAGTCAGCTTCCAACCCTGTTATCTACTGGGCTCATAAACAAAGTGGTCATGGTGGCAGTATAAAGGTTATGTATGTTTTTCCATTCACCAGGCCAATCTGACAATAGTCACTGCTGAGCACTCAATCTGTCAGCAAATGAGATCAACACTGAACCCTGATATGTCCCCATTCCCTGGGGGGCAGCTATATGTTAGCAGACTGATTGCTCAGGACTGCCTTCATAATGGAAAGGGTGGTGTTTTATTCTTACTGGAATACACACTCTGGATATGGCTCGGCTTTAGATGTCCTCAATGTTTCTGCCAAAACCACCATCTGTAGAACTATAGAACATCTTGTTACTATTTTCTTGTTTTTTTTTTTTTTTTGTTTTGTTTTTTTAATGGTAAATTAGCTGTCCTATGGCTTAGCTTCTGGCTCTGATGGAGCTATCATCTTCCTATTGATTGCTTACCACCAAAATCTCCATTGTTTCTAAGAGCAATGGATCTTTAGTCTTGAATCTCCCATACTCCGTAAAATCACAGCCTTTGGAGAGACCCTCAGTGTGCTCTGTTCTTATGTCCTATCTATTCTCTGTACAAAACTCAGAGCCACTGTTCTAGAGCTGGGACAATGGCCTACTTTTCTTGGTGTGAACTTCTTTGTTATGGGTAGGGCCCTGGGCAGGGTTTGTAATTCCTAGTTTTGGGGGCTTGCCTCTCCTAGTCTGGAGTCTTTACTCACCAAGTGAGCTGGAGTAAGGAAGATGGAGACCCCAGTATTCTCAGCTTGCTATGCGTGAACTAGAGTCTCTGCTCTAGAACCGGGGGGTTTTTGGAGAGCCCTATCACTCATCTGCACTCATCTGGAATTTAGCTTGCCCAACATAGGCTGTGGGGGCTGGGAAATACTAGGCTTATGCCTCCTGGAGAGACACACAGCCCTTGAGCTGAGGGGCAAGGGTGCTCTCGCTTCTTCATCACACCCAGCTGGGCTAGATCTTCCATTAGCCGAACTGTGGTGGGGATAAAGTCATGGCTGAAATGCCACGTACTCTTGCTGTTCTTACTGAGAGGTAATAGATTTTCTTGAATAAAGATTTATTCATTTGATGTATGTTTTCAGGACAGTTTCTGAGACTTAAATGTTTTTTGTAATAATTTTTACCAATTATAGTTGCTTTACTGGGGAGCCAGTCTACAGAGCTCTTCACACTACCTTTCTGGACATGTATTTCCGGGTGAGCTTGTTTTTGGTAGCACTTGGGATTGTCCTATCTTGTTAGGCGGAGGTGTCACTTTGTTCTTATCTTTATTTGGAGATTAAGTATGTCTAACGACAGGAGTATGTGTGGCAAACTGAAAAGCAGTTGATTGTGGTTGCTTTGTATTGTGTCTCTTTGGCTAGACTGAACTGCATTTCCCAGAACTCTCTTACATGGTTGTGGTTGGGGTGGGCCACATGAGAGATTCTTCTGGGATATTTGGAAGGCAAAAATGTAGCAACAGCCATTTTGTACTCACACACACTATTTGCTTATTTGCTGATTCACCTCATTGTCGTGAGATTGCAGTCAGACCTGCAACTGTTCCACCTTTTCCTGGAAACTGAATTCAGTTTCTCTGGCTCCTGGGCCAGGTGTGTATATTTAATATGTCCCACCTTCTATAGTTCTACCAAGTTCCAAGGCAACAAGTCACAGGTTTCTGTTTGTCTTCATGGGCTCTAGCTTGTGTTTGTAGCTTCCAGTGTTTTCTTGTTCTCCCTTACTTATACACAGGACCAAGTCCTGTGGTGACCGAGATGCTCTTTCACTGGGACATAGCAGAGTGTCTGTGACCTAAGATGGTGTGTGGGGCTAGATGAGTGGTTAGAAAAAAGAAGAAAAAACCCCACAAGACCTTTTGGGTCCTGTTGTCCCAGTCACACTGAGATTGTTGGAGACTTTTCTACAGAAACATGTAATGAGTCAGAATTTTGGCTTTCGCTGGTTTTAACTTTGAGACCTTGGCAAAGTTACTTAACTACCTTGTGTCTCAGTTTCCTTGTAACTCATGAAATTTTTATAAGGATTGCAAAAGCTCATGCTAGCTATTATCATTATTATTTACCCACCTCTTTCAGCCCTCAGTCCCCTTCCACTCTGAGAAATTTGGGATAAACTGAATAGACTGTCAGGCAGTCCAGGCTAGCCCGCTCACACTGCAGCCCTCTAGGCCCACTGTCAAGGTTGCGCCCCCTGCCCAAGCAACAGTTTCTGGTTTTTGTAGTTTCCAGGTCTTCTTCTGTTATTTTGGGTCTCCTGATGGTAGGGTATTCGAGATCTTTGCTGAAAGTCATAATAATTTTTTTTTTTCTCCAAGAGGAAATAGTCTTTTTCTACAATGTAGCCTTTTTTTCCTTTCCTTTTTTTGGTCTCCTGAGGGTTTGGGACCTCTGGGACGCTTCAGAACCTTGCTTTTTCGGGTGTATTGCTCCCTCTGCTGGTGGTATTTATAATACTAGCAATAGCTGGGGACTGAGATCTTGCGGTGTGCCCTGCACAGAGCAAGATGTGTACACAGGTTACCTCCTTTACCTTTCACCCCGGCTCTCAGTCCCACCTTACAGATAAGGAAATTAAGGCTCAGAGGGAGTCACTTCACTGTCAGACAGCTGGTGAGCCAGCATCGGGCCCAGGTAATCTAGCTCTAGAAACTGTGCACTTCATCTCTATTCTATAGGAATAGCTGCTTTGAGCTCTATTAGGATTGGAGTAGGAATGTTTCCTACCTGCTAACAAGTATATATTGAACTTCTATTCCATGTGTGGCGTTCCCAAAGGAACTTAAATTCACACATTCAGATAAAAGTATCTACCTCATGGGATTGTTGTGAGGAGTCAAGAAAATATTTTAATGTAAACAATCTGGCATTATATCTCACATGCAGTAGGTCCTAAATATTATTTTATCTTCTTTCAGATTCTTCTAGTGTTTTTCCACTTCTGTCTAACCATGGGGAAACTTCCTATCGCCTTAGAGCTTCTTTCTGAAGAACTAAAAAAATGTTTTAATCCCCTTTTATCACAGAATCCTAAACTTTATGATTTGGAGTTCTAACATCCTCAGTTCTAACATCCTGGTTGGCCTCAGTTTCCCTACTCGCACCCTCATCATAAGACTTACAGGCCTTAATGCAAATAAGACTCCTGGTGACTTGCCTTGATATTTCAAAGTTAACAAGGCAAATACAAGATCAAGTTTGCTCATCATTCATAGCTTCCTATGTTCTAGATTTGGTAATGTCAACACTAGCTCATGTTTGCGAATCTCTTTTTAAGTCCAGGTTTCTTCCCATGCAAATGAGGTGATTCAGGATGCCTGTCATTTAGATTCGTATGTAATGCAGTGTCATTTGGATTAGTCAGTGGGGAGTATGAGTCGGCATACCTGCTATCAGATCAAAATATGAATTGCACACCGATTATGTGAAAATGACTTGCAACATAGATGTCCATTATTTCAAGAAAATTAGGGAGTTTGCCTTTGTTTCCAGGGCTGAATTCGCTAAAAATGAGTAAGATTAAATGGTCTATGCCTTTGTCACTTTAAATTTTATTCAAATTAAGGAGATTGGACCTAGTGATCTCTACGATTCATTTATTCTAAATTCAGTGGTTTTCATATTTCAGATCTCATCCTTCATATTTACTAAAGAATAGCCTTGACACCCAAGTGGGTGTTTATTAAGATTCAGATACAGGCACTGGGTTACTGTTTGCATATAACTTGAAAACTATAATTAATGAAATAGGTTAAATTTATCATATTTTTAGTGACATTTTACAATGTTCTTATTGCAAGTAAATTTTTTTTTTAATTTTGGGTTATCGCTGTTCATCTAGAAAAGCTCAAATGTAGTAGAGCTTTTATATAGCTCTTGATAGAAAAGTATAATAGATTTGAAATACAATGGAAAATGTAACTTTAGATTTCCCAGAGGCACTTTAAAATTATAACATATACTATTTCTTATTAAAATATCACTATTCCATATATAATTATGAATATTTCTGAATAATTTAGGTAGATTAGTTATAATAAGCCTTTAAAGAATGTTTTAAATTTGTCCTTCCCTTTGTGGGAGGATGGTGGGCCTACTTGAAGAATGGGATCCATGTCTCTAATCCAGATCCTCTTTATGAAAGAATAAACTTCAAAGAATTTGGGGGATAATCTTATCAAAAAGGATTAAAAGATATGCTAGAGGAAATATGGTTTGTTGAGAATTGAATAGCTCACATGGTTATTACTTTGTTTTAGTACAATAGACTGATACAGCTTCTTGCTTACCAGGATTATATACTGTAATTTCTAAAATGCTCAGGTATATTAAACCCTTGTCCATTTATTCTTTTACTTTTTGACATTTTGTGTTGTAATTAGTATGCAGAGGAAGCCTGCATGTGTCTATTGTATGACCCCCTACACCTGCTCTACCATCTGCCTCTTTCAACAGGTTGCATTAAGGACAATACAAAATACCTTGATTTTTCAATCCAAAATAGTCCTATTGGTAGCATGGCACTGCTTTGCTGACTAATAAATTATTCTGCATCTCAAAACGTGTGGCCCGGAAGACAAGAAAGGTCCAAGAACAGTGCGTGGAAAGGGGGACATACAGCAGCAAGATTTGCATGTCATTCTGCTCATATGGATTCCAACCTATGGATATGGATTTAACTGTATATTTAAAAAAACAAATCAAAGAAATTTGAATTCATGTGTCTCAGGGGAAGCCCGGTACACTTGTATTGGGAAGGTAAGGACTACCAGATAAGGACTTCCACCTCTCACCATTTGCTACAGACTATAAGAACATTGTACCCTTCAAAGGCTATTCATTTCCCTCCCAGGACATGGGACCTAATGTTCTATGGCACATTAATCATACACCAGCATGATTTATATGCCTACATATTAGAATTCCCTTGCTTCAGAGATGAAACAGCAATCGAATACAAAGTTATATATTTGGGGTTGGAGTGTCGATAGACATAAATAGTAAAAATCTTAATATTAATTATTATGTAACTTAGATATAGATAGCAAGAACCAGAATGGAGTTTAAAAAAGCAGAGAAAAGAAATAAAGCCCTTAAGGCATTTTGCTTATCAGAATTTCTTATTCTAGCTATAATTCTCCTTATAAATCAGTACTTTCTAATCTCACTCTTGATGCAATACTAGAGCTAACTGTGCTGAATAATAATTTGGTCCTCAGGTAGAGTGGAATGAAGAAGGAATAAACAAGGCTTCTAGATAATTGCATCAGCCTTCCCCACCATTCCAGTGCCATGCCAGCATTTCAAGTAATGTCTCTTTTGTCTTGCTGAGAAAAATCATTTCATGATTTATTATCCTGGATTAAAGGGTGTGTACACTCAAGAGCTAGAACATGACTGAAGGGCAATCAGGCATGAAGGATGTCAAAATGGTTGGTATGTTTAAATTTTCCTGGATTCCTTAAATGAACTTTTTGGGCTAGTTTTCAGAGAAAACAGACATAAGTTACATGAAGTAAAAATGATGGTACGTAATTATCTCCATATTTTAAAATTAAGACAAGAAACTGGTTCTGCAGAAAGCTTTATTTTATTGAAACTTCTGTTTCAGCAAATTATCACTTGTCAAAATAAATTCAATATGTGACTTTCAATACCATTAATTGTCATTGAGGTTGAAAACCTGAGTTTTTGCAGCAATTGTTTCAATGCACAGAAAATGCCGTAAAAATGAGCCTATAGTTTTTTTTTCCCTCCAGATAGCACTTTAAAAAAATATAAAATCAAAGTTTATTAGAATTTTTTATGCTCTGAATGCCTGAAATTAGAGGGGGCTTCCGTCAGTATAGCAGTGATGAAATTTGATTTGTCTCATCTTAGTAGCTCTCTCTCCAGATAAGTAAGTTAGCTATTTCATCGATTTATTACCAAACCAGTGGCCTCTTTAAGATGACAATGTTCCTTTTTCATGTTAACTTTAAGTTGTTAAAAGCAAAAGAAACATTTTAATTTACTTTTTCTTTTTTTTTTTTTTTGAGAAAGCGAGAGAGTGAGATGAGGGGAGGGAGAGAGAGACTGTTAAGCAGGCTCCACGCCCCGCACAGAGCCTGCCGCAGGGCTGGATCTCACAACCCTGAGATGAAATCGAGTTGGATGCTTAACCAACTGAGCCACCCAGGCGCCCCCCATTTTTATTTACTTTTGATTCCACACAAGGAAGGTTGAATCCTCAACTATACACTACAACAAATAGGATATTTTAATATCTAAAGTTTCCAGCAGAAACCAGTTCTACTCTTCTATCATGATCCATCCACTCTTTTCAACTGAGGAATTTCACAAGATTTTGTGAAGAGAACGACAGAATCTGCTTAAGCCAGATTTAAGTCAGATTATTCATCACAGAGGTGATGGATATTATCTCCCACTCACATTTATTCCTATATGTCATTTGTATACTTTATGAAAACCTAATTTCAAAATAAAAAGGGAACCTTGACATCTCATCGTCAATATCACCAACAAAAATTTAACAGAAACCTTATGCTTTCTGACTTAGTCTATTCTGAAAGTATACCTTCCAAAATAGTTAAAACTTTATTCTTATACAAGGTGAGTGAGCATGATTCAAAAATTGATTTATCTCCGTAATGAGGAACCAACAGAATAATAGAATTGATTCAAAAATTTATGGATAGAAGTATTTACAATTCCTAAAAGAGTATTGGTACAACATTGCCAAATTAAATAAAAACTCAGTGCCTTTCAGGGACTTGTGGGTGTGGATTTTATCTGACAGAATGAACTCAATGAGATTAACAAAAGGCCACAAAATTCTTGGGAAAATTATACCACCAGGAACACTGCAAACTTGGACTGAAAGGGAGAGGATAGTACAAAATGAAAGGAGGTTACTGGTCCCCAGAAAGCAGGCTGAGGAACCTATTCAGCTGAAAACTTGTGCTACCTTTCTTGAAAAAGGAAGGATAAACATTTGTTGCTTAAATTCACCAGGTTTGGGGGTAATTTGTTACTCAGCAGTAGATAACTAAAACACAGTGGAAGGTTCAATGTTGTATCTGAAATAAGTGTCCTACACATAATTTAGGAATGGAGATAAGAGAGGTGCACAAACATATATTACACAAAGTTAAGGAAGATAAGTATTGCAAGAGAAGCACACAGGAAGTCTTACATCAACTCCTTGAAAGTGAGCAAAGAGCACATCTGGCCACATGGACAAGAACAGGCAAATGAGACGTTCTCAAGAGGCAGTAGTTGAAAACACAGGAGCTGGATTTGAAACCTAGTCTTGCCAATTACAAGTTGTGTAAACTGGGGCCAGTCAACCCCTTTGACTTGTTTCTCTATCTGTAAAATGTGGATGGGGATCATCCACTGTGAGGATTAAACAGGTCAAAGGCACATCCTTGTTTGCCCAGAATAACCTATTGTTATGTTATTTGCCCGGGATATATTTTAATAGTGTTCTATTAGTGTCTTCTTTTACTCTCAAAGCCTAGGTTGAATGACAAATTATATGGTGACCTGAAGAGTAATTGAAATAATTCATATGCAATTTTAAAGCTATTTAAAAAAAATCCCTAAATTTACCCTCTACCACAAATATAATTTTTAGTGAATTTTATTTCAGTTAAATCTTTGCACTTATGCAGATACTTACAGAGATATCGTCTATATAAGTGAATGTGTATGTGAGTGTACACATGCTGTTTACCCATAAAACATAAAAATAGAAACCATGCTTGCACAGCAGTTAAGAAAGATTAACCTGATGGTGGTGAGTCACGGGATTCAGAGTAGGGGGAAGAATATAGCAGCAGATCTGGTATCGGATTATTCACTTTCATGGGCAACATGGATCTGTTTCTATCTGATGGGGTACCATATATGAAACAAGGAATATCATAATCAGTTACAGCTCTGGTGATGTCTCATCCATAAAAAAAGTTATCTAAAAGGGAAGAAAAGGGGCGCCTGGGTGGCTCAGTCGTTAAGCGTCTGCCTTCGGCTCAGGTCATGATCCCAGAGTCCTGGGATTGAGCCCCGCATCAGGCTCCCTGCTCGGCGGGAAGCCTGCTTCTTCCTCTCCCACTCCCCCTGCTTGTGTTCGCTCTCTCACTATGTCTCTATCTGTCAAATAAATAAAATCTTTAAAAAAAAATAAAAGGGAAGAAAAAAATAAACAGAACAACAGAACTAAACTTTAAGCAGAATCAGCTGGGATGGTGGGATGGTCATAACCTGTTTTCATCAAATATCTCTTTGGTGATGAGGGAAATTCAATTTCCATTATTCTCACAACAAGTAAACACAGACCTAAATACCTTAGTTAGGGTTGGAAAATATATCTAACCTGTGACAATGTTATCCAAAACAAGTTCTTAAAAACGCGCTAGTGTTATTAAACTTTTTTTTAATCCCCCCCAAAAATGCGCTAGCGTTGAATTCACCCTTTAGTGAAAATGAGGAGTGGTATTGACTGTCCTCAGAGAGCAGATTGTGGTAAATAGCATGTGGAATCATTGCTAGCATCACCCCAAGATAATTCAGTGGAAATCTAAGTCTTAAGACTCAAGGAAAGTATTAACCAGAATGTTTAATAAAATACTACAAGAAAAATCCAATGGCTCATGTACTTTTTCAGGGCATGGATTTAACACTCTGGCAAGAACTTAGGGAGGGGGCAAACTTGCTGCTAGGGCAGCTCTTAGAAGATTTGAGAAAGTGATATCCCAAGTGAACAAAGTGAAAATGTTTGTGCTGACCAGGCAGATGGTAAAGAAAGTAACACAAAGGCTTAGATGTGAAATGTTAAAATGTGTATATGAGGTGAGCTCAGAAACCTTTCCAGAGGATTATGTGCCACAGAGCATCCAGAGGACAGATCACTTACCAAGGCTATTGGAAACTACCCTAGCATCACTGAGAAGTCCGTGGTGGCCTCCTCTACAGACCAAGGCTACCCACCTCAAGTGATGTGCTCCTTTCCTGTGAGTTACAGTCTATCACACACAACTACCTAATTCATGCTTTTGAGGCAATTCTTATTCCCTGCAATTCTCTCAAAGTTGTGTCTTAAGCCTGAGTTGTACAAAATTACTATTAATAGTATGAATGTATTACTCATAAAAACAATTCCGTTTCTCTTTCTAATGTATTACTTCTAGAAACTGTATTCTCCATGTAAGATCATTGTAATGTCCTGGGTGGTTGGAAAAGTTTAGTGGAATAGGCACAGGTGTGAAATTAGGAAGAATTTTCTTCTGTTATCGGACATGTAATTTTGACTATAAAAATTCTCTGAATTTCAAATTCCTTATGTTTAACATAATAATAAGCACTGACATTTGTTGAGTGCATATCTAATATGTACAAAGTGCTCTTCTAAGTGCTTTATTCTTTATTCAGTCCTCATAGTGACCCCATGAATGGTGTACTATTATCATCCACAGTTTATTGATAAAGATTAATAACTAGTAATGTGACCAGATTTGGCATGGGTAGATTATTCCAGAATGTCTGACTGACTTCAGGACCCACGGTCTTAGTCCTTTGATAATTTGCCCTTCTACTTTGACTCATTATTTTGAAAAGTGTTTGTTGAGCTCTTACTCCAGCCTGGTTTCATGGATACAGGAGAGAATGAAACAGAAAAGATCTGTTCTGTTGTTCACATTCCAGTGTAGAAGTGAAAATATTGAGATGATTGATATCAGGTTCAAATACATAATCCAGTGTATCTGGAACATATAGGGGATAATTTTTTTAAATAACTTTCTTTCTTTGAATGTCAGGGAAAATAGGGGCAACGGGGTGGCTCAGTTGGTTAAGCGTCTGCCTTCGGCTCAGGTCATGATCCCAGGGTCCTGGGATCAATCCGCTCTTCAGGCTCCCTGCTCAGTGGGGAGTCTGCTTCTTCCTCTCCCTCTGTTGCTCCCCCTGCATGTGCTCTCTCCCTCTCTCTGTCAAATGAATGAATAAAATCTTTAAAAAAAAAGAAAAAAATATCAGGGAAAATAATTGATATTTGATAAAGTGAAAGGCCCAAATTCAGAATAGAAAGAATGGCAAAATTTGCCATTGTGAATTCTGGTAAAATGCAATACATCTATGATCCAGTGAATAGAGGGAGGCATACTACTGCTTTTCTGTTAAGAATAATCTTGTTATGGGCAAATAATTAAGTATATTGAAAAATAACTTTTGCACTGTTGGGGTGAATCATTTTCTCTTCAATCTCTGGCACTGTAACAGCTTTCATGTTTTTATCAAATTTGCCTTGATATGAAGGACTTTTACAAACTTATTGATTGTATTAGATGTCATGTCATTGGGAATAGGATAGAAATAAAAAATAGATTTCTATCCTTAATGGATTTATAATCCAAAGTAAAGTGAGAGGAAGAGAAACCTGTTATATATATTTCATTGGCTGCCCTGTGGTAATATCTATAATTTTAAGGAAAAATGCAGAAAAAGAAAGGATTGGTGTGGACTGACATAGATTTAGCAGATTTTACTATGTAGACTGGCTTCTGACATTTATTGACTTTTAATTCCTGCCATCAGAGAAAAAGTTATTATGAAGGTCCTCAGAAAGGACAATATAACCAACTGAGAAGTACAATTTTCTTCATCTTCTGTTGTTTCTTGCATGTGTATCATAGAAATGATATGTTTAACCAAAAGTAAAATTCATATTAACCACACATAAAAAAATCACTGCACACAAAAAAAGTATATACCAAGTAAAACAATAAGACTTTATTCATTTTTAGGATATGTGTTTTGTTGTTAGGCCATATGTAATTTAGTCCTGTTGATTTGCAATAAATAATTCATGTAATTAAATTTATGGAGTATAATTGATTACTGAACTGGTACTGCAAATGAAACAAATACATATATTTTCTAACTTATTAATGGTTCACTTAGTAGAATTCAACCAACTGCTCATTACAGAACCACTGAGGATCCTACCCCTGAGCCCCCTGGTGAGACTCTATCTGGAATGTGCTGGGCCCAACAAATAACGGAGGGCCTTTAGTCCTTGTTTGGCTCAAGTAGACACTGAAGATCTTTCTGAGGAATACAGATGTAATCTGCTATTATAAATATTCTGGTATTAGCTAGGTGCTGACAGATCTACATCCTATAAGAAAGGGGAATGATTCTCATTGTTAGATGGTTCTTTGACATTTCTGTTCTCCATTATAAGCCCACATTAGCCAACTGCTTATGTACAAATGTTGCTGGGTTACTATGTTTGGAAACAACCCATTACTGCTGCAAAGGATAAAATTCTCAAATAACATATTTGTTTTTGTTGCAAAGGAAGACATGATAAATATAAGAAACATGGCCAACGAGAGGAAGAATTAAAACTATCATCTCATTTTTTACTTTGGTTGAAAATAGTGTAGAATGAAGCAAATATTTATTCTAGATTCTATTGCAGTGTTTAATATTTTTACTTGATGATTTGTTTTTAGTATAGCAAATGATTAATATTGTGAGTACTGATAATTAAAAGTTAAAATTTTCAACAGTCTGGGGAAGTATTACACCTGTGATGATATCCTTGCTTTTGTGGTGGAAATTAATAAGAAAATAGAATTCACTATAATCAAAACAAACCAATCATATTTTTAAAAACATCTATTATTTATTGATATAACATTAGGAATTTACATGTTTAAACTAAACTTTATCTCCCTTATTTCCAAGTGCTCTGTAGTCTACTTTTGCTTTCGCATAAACTTTTGCTAGGTTGTAACAAGTATGGTAGAGTATGCAGATTGTCCATACAAATATTACACAATAAACCACAAATTATTCTATTTTCCCAAACTGCAAAATCTTCTCACTTTTTTCCCCCACCACTACCACTCCATCATAATGACCACCTGGATCCTCTCCACTTTAAAATGAGAAACCACTAAGACACAACGGATTACGGTGTCATTTGGCCAAAGTTAATAGCATAATAGTTCCAGATTCTGATGTGCCCAAGAACATTAATTAACTGTCCTTGTGTCACTGCCCTAAGATTATAGGTTAAACCTCAGATATTCCTATCTGAGCAGCCATCCTCAAACAGGAAAGGCCTATGGGAGTTTCTGAGCCCCAGTGCTTTATTTTTTCTCCCCCACCCCAGCCCCCGAAAGGACAGGTCTCTTTCCAGGTAGCAAATGTGTGAAGCACAGTGGACTTAAAATTTCCGTTGGCTCCTCATATTGCCCACTTTTCTCCAGCAAACCTGGTTGAGGAAACTTAGTGTTCTGCTGGGATCAGGTCAAACTCTAACAGGTCAGCCACACATACATCAAGTTCATTTAGACAAACTGATGATTCATACTAATTGTTTTCAAATAATGAACACCTAGAGGTTCCCCAAGTGTTGTCTGTCCAAGCAGTATTGTTTCATTCTGAATATCATTATTGAGCATATACTATGCCCCAGGTATTTGGGGGATATAAGAATGAAGAATATGAACAAAATTCTTCCCTAATAGTGATTACCATTAGTAACAATATACTATGTAGTAGCTTCATTTTATTTGTTGTGTAGTTTGGACTTTCCTTTCACAGATGATTTATGCTGGTAACGTTGCTAAAATATATTTTGAAAACTACTGAGTTTATTTGAAGGGCAAAGGGCAAAATAAAAGCCTATCTCTGAATTCCTATTTGTCTACTAAACAGAGAGGGATAAATATTGCTTGTTTAGCAGGAGGTATTATAAACTATGAGAAGAGTAGCTTACTTATATTAACTCAGAACACTTTCCAGAGAGAGAAAGGAAAAAGGCCATTATGCAGCTGACCAAGAAATTGGCCAACTTTTCCTTTTGCTTGTGGGTGGGTAATCCTGATAGGATAGAGGCTTAATTTAAGAGATTGATTCCCTCCCCCCACCCCACCGCAGCTGTCCTAATAGTGGATTGAGTAATCTCAATGAACTATTCTAATCAATTACTCAATGATTGACTTAAATTGATTAAAAAAGAGTTAATTCATTGCCTGTGGATATTTAGATACCTTGATGTTTCTAATTTTGAACTCATTTTAAACTAAGGCAGTATCCACTGGATAGAAGATTCAAACTTGAAATTAATATATCCCATGTGGTTTTTGTTTGTTTTACTAACTTCCATTGTTGACAAAGAGATTTAAAATTTCACACACATCGGTCTATTTTCACCCCAATGTCTTATTGGCCCTCGGGAGCAAGAATCAGAAAGGAGAGTAGCTATTGCATAAAATATTATCATTTTGACTTGCTGGGGCATTCTTAGATGTTTCACTTGTCTTTATTTTTCTTGAATATCTAGGATAAAACTTACACCAATTTCCTATATTACAAAGCCGGTATTTTGAAGGAAGGGATATGCATATTTTTGAGGAGGCCAAGAAATAAAGTCAAGAGATAATACAAGAATAAATTGTGATTCCAATTCAGTAATTAGTACTGAACTTTAAAAGTTACTAATGGTTAATAAGGATTTTCCAAAGTAGATAATATTGTTTTGTCATTAATAGGTGGATAAGTATGTATTTAAATATTATAATCTTCATTTAACTTAATCATACAAATATTATAAATAATTAAATAAAAAATTTTCAATGTAAAAGCAGCTTTTAAAAATGTACTTTCACTACCCTTTGTTCTCTAACTCAAGAGAATTTTTAAATTATAGTTTGGATAACTCAGAAAGCAGCATAAAAAAATTTTAACAGTTTTCATAATACTAAAAAGGAGTATAAGAGGAAAAAGAATAAACATTTTTTATTTTTTTAAAAGATTTTATTTATTTTTTGATAGAGAGAGAGACAGCAAGAGAGGGAACACAAGCAGGGGGAGTGGGAGAGGAAGAAGCAGGCTTCCCGCTGAGCAGGGAGCCAGATGTGGGGTTCGATCCCAGGACTCTGGGATCATGACCTGACCCTAAGGCAGATGCTTAATGACTGAGCCACACAGGCACCCCAAGAATAAATGTTTTCAATGCTTGCTTTTGACTAATCATTGAGCTGGATATATGATACAAGATATTTCATATGTTATAAAGATAATATTTTACGCTTTCTACAATGAAGAATAACAGGACACACATAGGTCAGTATCATTGTATGCCAATGATTATACCCATTGGTCATTTTTGAGAAGGATCAGTAGTCAGCAGTAAAACCTTCCTGTTGGTCTAAACTTTGCTAGAGACATAGTGGCTCTGGGTCTTCCACAGTGTTCATTTTCTTTACCTGTCCCAGCCAAGCCATGGGCCAGCTGTTGAACCAGTCAATTTTAACAATGGAAATGTTAAACCAGCAACCACATACCCTGGGTCTTATGTTTGCCCTGAGCAAGACAAAAGTATCCATGTGAATCAGCAGGAAGTTCTCATTAGCAAACATCTCCTTATAGATGGACTTGTCACTGGTACTATTCTGGTGCTTGAAATCTGATATATGGCATTTTGATACAGCAGTTTGGATTGGGAACATTTGTTTTCCTTGCTTGAAAAATTAACTATTGGACTTGTAGCTCTTAAAACTTACCAAGTTAACACATGAAACCTACATTCTTAGTCCACCCCAGAATCTTAACCCTTCCCTGCCTAGGAGTCTTAGGGATGTAATTAAGAAAAATTTAATAAGAGTAACAGTGAATATGAAGACTGAGTTAAAGTTAAGGACCGGATATGAATATGTCCATACTCCTATTACTTTGTAATAAAAACGATGTTTAAGGACTTAAATTATGAAGTTTCTTATTTTGAGACTCTCATCGACAAAAAGATAAATGAGGGTATAGTCCAGAAGCTTATAGAAAACAATGTGGAATAAACTAGGGTAGGGTCTGAAAAGTCTCCAACTTTTATTTCTATTTTAAAATCTTATTGGACTAATTTGCATTTCTAGAAATGTGAATATTAAGACTTTTTTCTTTCTGATAGGAATTCTTACAGCATTCACCATGTTGAAATGGCTATTAATTATGATATAGTAGTTGTTTTGAGATAGATATTTTTATCATGTTAAGAAATTGTCTTCTTACTGCTTAAAATTATTAACAACAAATTTTATTGAGTAATCTAGGGAGAATTTCTTAAGTTTTTGAATTATAGATGATATCACATTTAGTAATTTTTCTCATATTTAGGCATGCTTGACTTTCCACCTCCAAATTTACTTTGCTACAAATTAAAATTTTTATACTAATAGTCACAAGTAAAATTGATATATAGTCTTTTTAAAAATGATACTTTCTGGGGCGCCTGGGTGGCTCAGATGGTTAAGCGTCTGCCTTCAGCTCGGGTCATGATCCCAGGGTCCTGGGACCGAGCCCCACATCGGGCTCCTGGCTCAGTGGGAAGCCTGCTTCTCTTTCTCCCTCTGCCTCTCTCCCTGCTCATGCTCTCTCTCTCTCTCTATCTCTGTGTCTCAAATGAATAAATAAAATCTTAAAAAAAAAAAAAAGAAAGTAACTGAAAACTTAAAAAAAAATGATACTTTCTTATAAGGATTATTCGCTCAATAAAATAGACAAGCTTAATATATTTTTATTTTGGAATGCTATATATAGGGTGAAATTTGTTCCTCTTGGAAGTCTGAGAGAACTTAGAGCTGAAATATTTGGAAATGATTATATGATATATGTTTGTTCAAGATTCCTTCCTTCCTTCCTTCCTTCCTTCCTTCCTTCCTTCCTTCCTTCCTTCCATCCATCTTTCCTTCCTTCCTTCTGCTCTTTTATTAAGTATAATATTCATACAAAAAACTGCACAAAGCACAAACAGCTCAATTATCTTAATGTGTAAATATATATATTATATCCCTTCCCTGCAAAGGTAAACACTGTCTCAGAGTTTCTAAACCTCAGCATTATAGATACTATGTTCTAGAAAATTCTTTGTTGAAGGGAGCCCTATTGGGCATTGCAGAATGTTAAGCATCATCATTGATTTCTACCCACTAGGTGTCAGTAGTACACTCTTACCTCCTCTCTGCCCTCCTGACACCCCTCCCTGCAAATTGTGACAAACCAGTATGTCTCCAGATATTGCAAAATGATGCTGGGGCATGGGAGGAAATCACCTCTGGGTGAGAATCACTGCACGACACTGACTTTTATGGTTATGACTTCCTTTCTTTATTCTTTTACCATGTAACTATGGATCCTTAAACATTATAAGGTAGTTTTGCTTGGAAAGCATTCTTTATAAAATAAGTTATTAAATAGACTACTAGTCATGGGCCCTTAAAATCACCCTTATAGATAGTGTGACCACATAATTTATAATCTAACTGGTGCCACAGGCTTTAAACATTATTGACCCAAGCAAGTCTCTATGATAACCCTACTTCTAAGGTACATCAGCAGTGAACATTATCTTTATAGCCCCACACATCTAAGGCACCCTTTTTCAATGGATAATTGTACATAAAATGATAGCAAAACAGTTAAAAACAGGGCATCCCCAAGGGCAAAATGATGAGGCCCAACTCAAAGCATCAGGGATGAAAAGTTGCAGAATACAGCATTCATCTAATTTGGGTCATAGAAAGTTATATTCTTCAAATAATTTTCTCTAATACAACATACTAACTAAAATAAATGTCTTCCAAGATTTGCACATAAGTACCAAAAGGATTATAATCATCATGTTTAAGAGATTTTGTCTGTGGGGGATGTGTATTTTATTGTAATATAATTCATCAACCATTCAATTTGCACATTTAGATTATACAATTGAACAGTTTTTAGTATGCTCACAGAGTTGTGTACCCATCATCACTATCTAATTTTAGAATATTTACAATACCCCCGACCACCCCCTGCCACTTAACAATCTTAATTCCTCCCTCACCCTAGTCAGGCAACCACTAATGTACTTGCTGTCTGTATGTATTTGCCTATTCTGGACACTTCATATAAATGGTATGATACAATGTGTTGGTCTTCTGTGACTGAATTCTTTCATGCAGCATAATGTTTTCAGGGTTCATTCATGCTGTATCATGTTTCACTATGGCATTTCTTTTCATTGTCAAATATTCACGTGTATGTGTATTTTACATTTTATCTACTTATCAGTTGGTGGACATTTGTATTATTTTCATTTCTTGGCATTATGAATAATGCTGCAGTGAATATTTCTTGTGCAAGTTTTTTTTGTGGACATATGTTTTCATTTCTCTTTGATATATAACTATGCCTGGAATTGCTGGTCCTGTCACTCTTACGTTTTACATCGTAAAGAACTGACAAACTGCTTTACAGTGTAGCTGCACTACTTTACAATCCCATAGCAATGTTACAATTTCTTTATATTCTTGTCAGCACTTTTTTTTTTAAAGATTTTATTTATTTGACAGAGAAAGACACAGCGAGAGAGGGAACACAAGCAGGGGGAGTGGGAGAGGGAGAAGCAGGCCCCCCACCGAGCAGGGAGCCCGATGCGGGCCTTGATCCCAGGACCCTGAGATCATGACCCGAGCCGAAGGCAGACGCCTAACGACTGAGACACCCAGGCGCCCCCTTGTCAGCACTTGTTATTATCAGTCTTTTTATTTTAGTCATCTCAGTGGGTGTGAAGTGATAGCTCATTATAATTTTGATATGCATTTCTCTTATGACTAAGGACATTGAACACCTTTTCCTGTGCTACTTAGCTATTTGTATATCTTCTTTGGAAAAATATTAAAATCTTTTCTCCCACTTTTAAATTGTTTTGTTTTGTTTTGTTTTTACTACTAAATTACAAGAGTTCTTTCTATATGCTAAATATATGACCCATATCAGTTATAGGATTTGCAAATACTTTTTCACATTCTGTGAAATGTCTTAATAAAGAGTCTGACTCCATTTTTAATGTTTGACTTCTGGAAAATTTAACCCCTACCCATCTGAATTCCCCTTCTGGCCCACACCTGAGTAAGCTGTTAAGAAAGTCCAAGTTCTCCCTCCTTTGGTTCAGGGAAGTTCAAACCATGCATAGGGGCCCTTAGCCCACCCGTATCCCATAACCATAAAATCCCCCCAACCAATCTCCTACATGGCTCTCTCAGGCAACTCTTTTACCTGCTCAGGAATCATCCTGCTCACTCAGAAAGCCTCATTGTATGAAAGCATGTATTTCATATCCTCATAGTGCATATGCAGTGCCATCAGTCTTGCTATCCAATCAAATTATGGGTGGAAGTCCATTGGTTAAGAGGAGTGTGGCCAAATAATTGTCTTGTCTCTACCCCAGTAGTGTCCTTGAGGCACACAATTTTATGATCTTTACAAAATCCAATTTATTTACTTATTCTTTTATCACTTGTGCTAATGCTGTCATATTAAGAAGACTATAAATAACCCAATCTCGTGAAGGTTCATATCTGTGTGTTCTTGTAAGAAGTTTATAGTTTTATCACTTGCCTTTAGTCTATGGTCCATTTTTAAACTAATGTTTGTATATGGTGGGAAGAAAGGACACAACTTCGTTTTTTTTTTTTTGCATATGGATATCTAGTTGTCTTAATACTGTTTGTTGAAAAGACTATTCTTTTCCCCATTGAACTGTGTTGGCACACTTGTTGAAAATCATCTATATATGAAACCATAAATATAAGAGTTTATTTCTAGACTTTCAGTTCTATTCCATTGATCTATACGTCCTTATGCCAGTATCACACCATCTTGATTAGAGTAGCTTTGTAATAAGTTTTGAAATTTAAAAAAATTGAGTCTTCCAATTTGTCCTTTTCCAAGATTGTTTTGATTATTCTAATACTTTTTATTTCCATATGAAATTCAGAAACAGCTCATCAATTTCTATAAAAAAAACCCAAAGGCTGGAATTTTGATAGAGATTGACTTGAATGAAAAGATTCATTTGATGAGTATAGCCATCTTAGTAATATTAACTTTTGGATCCATGAATATGGGAAGTTTCCCTATTTATTCATGTCTTCTTTAATTTCTTTCAACAATGTTTTGTAGTTTTTAAGTGTACAAGTCTTAAACATCTTTTGTTAAACTTATTTTTAACTATACTTTTTCTTTTTGACAGTATTATAAAAAAAGTTTCATTTTTCCAACTTTATTGAGGTATAATTGGAAAACGTTTTCTTAATTTCTTTTGTGAATGGTTCTCATTGCTATATATATAAACACAACTGATTTTTGTTGTCCTTATATATCTTTTCTTCCACAACCTTGATGAATTTGTTCATTTGTTTTTAATAATTCCTTTGTTCACGCCTTTGGATTTCCTCTATACAAGACAACATCATCTATGGATAGAGATAATTTTACTTCTTTGTTTCCAAATATGGATTCCTTTTATTTTGTTTTCTTGACTAATTGTCCTCCCTAGAGCCTCCAGTACAATGTTGATTATATGTGATGATACCAAACATTCTTGAATTGCTCCTTAGGGGAAAAGTGTTTAGGTTTCCATCATTAAATATGATGTCATCTACGGGATTTCATAGATGTCCTTTGTCAGATTGAAGAAGTTCCTTTCTATTCTTAGTTTGTTGAGTGTTTTATCATGAAGAGGTGTTGGATTTTGTCAAACCCTTCTTCTTCATCTATTGAGATAATCATGTGGTTTTTATCCTTTATTCTATCAATATGATGTATTATCATTGATTAATTTTCAAATATCAAACCAACCTTGCATTCTTTACATAAACCTGCTTGGTCATACTATTTAATATTCTCTGCATGTGTTGGATTCTGTTAGATAATATTTTTTGTGAGGATTTCTGCATCTATGTCCCGAAGGGATATTGTTCTGTAGTTTTCTTTTATTGTAGTGTCATCTGGTTTTGGTAACAGTCTAGTAGCAGCCTCATAGAATGAGTTGGAAAGTGATTTTCCCTCCTTTGTATTTGATAGAGGTTGTGAAATGTTGATATTAATTCTTCTTCAAAGGTTTAGTAGAATTCACAAGTAAACAATCTGGTCCAGGGCTTTTCTTTGGGAAAAGTGGTTTTTTGTTTTGTTTTGAATTACTAATTCAGTATGTTTACTTGTTACAGGTCTATTCAGATTTTTCCGTTCCTTGGGACAGTTTTTATAGTATTCATCTTAACAGGAATTTGCTTCATCTAGGTGATCTAATTTGAATACAGGTTTTTCTAGTATTACCCTATAATTATTTTTATTTCTTTAAGGACAGTAGTAATATCTCACATTACTAGTTTTACTAATTTGAATCTTCTCTTTTCTTGGTCAATTTAAATAAATATTTGCTATTATTTCCAAAAAGCTAACTTTTATGGGATATACCTTCTCTCTTTTTCTTTTACATGGCTCATAATTTTTTTAAACAAAAACTGACAAGATAATAGTAATAGCAATCCTAGAATTCAGAAGAACCTCCCTTGAGTTCATTGCCACTTTTTGGTGTTATTGCTTTGGCTGTTTGTTTTTAGTGACTATACAGGAAAAATTCTGTAGAGATGAATTTTTTTTACCTGCTACTGCTGTATTCTTTGCTTAGTTAGCTTAGTTATCACCTAATGATTGAACAGAAATTTCCTTAAATGCCTTGAAGAAATAAGTCTCCCCATTTTTGCTCTGTGAATGTAATGGGGCACATTTTCATTGCTCTGGCAGATATCAATCCTGCCTTAGTCTACACTTCCTTCTTGCTCAGAGTCTTAAGGTTAACCAACTGAAGAGATTAAGGCCTTCTGAAATCTTTCATGGTCATGTGCAAAGCACTGGACATGCAAGTGACCATCTATATTCCCAGGAGTATATTGGAGGTTTTCAAAGCCCTCTATGGACCTCTCATTTGCCAGATTTTCCTAATACATCTTTAACCTGTTTGCTCAACCTTGTTTCATTGCCTCAAGCAGGTGCAATTTTAAATAATTGCTTGCTGATTATTTCTGACAAACACCCTGGGGATATGGTTTTTCTCCCTAAATGAGCTGTGAGTCAGTTCAAATGAAGACAAGATGTATAAATAAGGCTTTTCCAGGCAATTGCCAAACAGATTAGATAGTAAGTATTCTCTGAGGGAAGGCTTTGTGAAGAGATTAAAGTCCATTTTCACCCCTCTCATGGCTGCTAGGCCACTGGGTTTCACAACTGTTGTGGTTATGACACTATTGATTTTCAAAACTACCACAGAGCTGGGGAGAGGTTATTAGGTATAGGGCAAGTTGAAGTGTTGAAAAGATTTCTGTTCTTATATGGGTTCTAGTCCTTTTATTGAATAAATTCTCCTCGGATTGTTGCAAGTCTTTAGATAATTTCCAGAATTCAGAAAAAGTTAATTTTGAAAAGTTGGGACATTTTAATTGTTTTTGTGAAGCAGCGATTTTTCTGAGGTTCTTACCCTGCCATTTTGGAAGTGCTTTCTTTTTGAAAGAATTTAGGAATTTTTAATTTTTCTAGAAGTCCTATAATTAAGAATTTTGATATTAGGATATAACAACATTATCTTTTTATGTTATTTTTATTCAACCTAACATTTTATTTTTGTATTTTCTGCTTGTGCTTTTTTTTTACAATGGATTTCAATATTTTAATCCTTTTGAATATACTTTTTCTTATAAATTGCTATTAATTTCAATTTTAATCTTTATTAATTCTTTGGTTTTTAATTTATTTTAATTATTCAATTACTTTTCTTCTGATTAACTGAAGATGGTTATATTCACATGAGAGTCCATTAGCTTTTCCCCAGTAATTATTCTCCTCTTCTTCCTCAGTGATACATCCTTGAATATTAATTGAGTACATACTACTCAGGAGAAAGATAAAATTTCTCAGCTATCCTTACAACTTGGTGTGTTTAAGTGGAAACAGCATGTGCATTTTTGGGTAGTGCCCTTAGAGGGAGCTGTCCTTTTGCTTCCTGACTTTTTGCTCAATTCTGCTATCTGCAAAGCAGATGTGATAGTGGATGCTGGAGTCATCACATTGGAGCAACAAGCTGGAAGGATACAGATGATCTTTAAGTTGATATATACTATTTCTGGGTGGTAGAATCTTATATTCAATATTTTTTCTTTCTTCATGAGAAAGAGATAAAATTCCATCTTGTTTAATATTGTTATAGGAGTTCTATCAGATACAGATGAAAATAGAAACATCCCTAACTACTGATTTGATTAACTCCTATATGTTTAATGTGGTGTTACTTTTATTGCATTCCAAGAAATCTCATTTCTGTGTGATTCTATCATTTACTCAGCTATTACTCAGAAAATTCTCATTTTATTAAAATTAAAGATGGCTTGGGTTTAATTTTTATGATTTATTTCTAGATTTTTTTTGCATTATGACAAGTAACATTTCTGCCTTTTGAAGTATATAATGGACATTTTGGTAGAATAGTAAAAGGTCACATATAATATGTCACATAGGGAGGAGATTCTACTTGTGGAATGGCCAAATGAGGAGTTTTTGGACTGTTCTACAGTGAAGCAACCATACTGGAGAAAATTATGTTAAAAACAACCATTTAGTGTCCCTGAAAATTATTGTTCTAATATACAGCAAATGAATATATAAATATATAAATATAAATAAAAATGTACACATAATTAAACCAGAAACTGGGTTGGGGGGAGGTAGAGGGATGTAGGTTGAGCCAGGTATAGGTTAATTGTTTTTTTTTGAAATATTAATATACAGTGTTATTACTTTCAGGTGTACAATATAATGATTTAACATTTCTCTGTGCTTATCACTATAAATGTAGTCTTAATCCCCTTTATCTACTTTACCCATTCCTTCCTCCCTCCCCCTGGCAACCACCAATTCATTCTCTCTATTTAAAAGTCTTTTCTTTTGTTTATCTCTTTTTTTTTCTTTGTCACTTATTTTGTTTCTTAAATTCCATATATGAGTGAAGTCATATGATATTTGTCTTCCTCTGTCTGACTTATTTCACTTAGAATTATACCCTCTAGTTCCATCCATGGTGTTGCAAATGGCAAGATCTCATTCTTTCCTGTGGCTGAATAATATTCCTTTACACACACACACACACACAAACACACACACACAAACACACACATCACCTCTTTGTTCATCAATGGACGCTTGGGTTGCTTCTGTATTTTGGCTATTGTAAATATTGCTGCAATAAATGGGTGCTTATATCTTTTTGAATAGTGTTTTCATTTTCTTTGGATATATACCCAGTAGTGGAATGACTGGATCATATGGTAATTCTGTTTTTAATTTTTTGAGAAAACTCAATAGTGTTTTCCAGTGGCTGCACCAATTTGCATTAGTACCAACAATGCATGAGGGTTACTTTGTCTCCACATTCTTTCCAACACCTGTTACTTGTATTTTTGATTCTGGACATTCTGACAGGTGTGAGGTGATATCTCATTATGGTTTTGGTTTGCATTTCCATAATGGTGAATGATGTTGAACATCTTTTTCATGTGTCTGTTGGCCATCTTTATGCCTTCTTTGGAAAAAATGTCTATTTAGGTCCTCTGCTCGTTTTTTTAGTTGCATTATTTGTTTTTTTGGTGTTGAGTTGTATAAGTGCTTTATATATTTTCGTTTCTAATCCTTTGTCAGATATATTTTGAAAATATCTTCTCCCATTCAATAGGTTGTCTTTTAGTTTTGTTGATTATTTCCTTCACTGTGGAGGAGCTTTTTATTTTGGTGTAGTCCCAAAGTTGAATTTTGCTTTTGTTCCTTACCTTGAGTAGACATTTCCAGAAAAATGTTTCTACAGCTGATGTCAAAGAAATTACTGTCTACCTTTTCTTTTAGGGGTTTTACAGTTTCAGATCTCACATTTAGGTCTTTAATCCATTTTGAGTATATTTTTATATATTGTATATGAAGGTGTTTCAGTTTTGGTTTTTGTGTGTGTGTGTGTAGCTGTCCAGTTTTCCCAATACCATTTACTGAAGACACCTTTTCCCCGTTGTCTCCTTTCTCATAGGTTAACTGACCAATGAATATATATTTATTCAAAAAGTATCTAAATCTTTTCAGGACAGTGAGTTTCTATGGCACTTGAGCTACAACCTGTTTCATCCTCTACCCTCTGCGCCCAGCTTAGCAGAGCGGAAGCTCCATTCTGAACAGCTGTTGTTAAGAAGACAAGGATACCTCTCCCAACTAGTTCCCAGTCAAGAATACAATACTTCCTGAAGAGGGGAAGACCACCAATTTTTCTTATCTCTTTCACATCTGTGTTGCAGAGAATAAATTTCGGGTAAATGTAGTCAATAGTTTAGGCCCCCTTCTTCCACCGAGCCTTGACAAGTACACGGAGGCTATATAGTTCAGGATTGACAGGATGAGACTACCCTTACATTTACCATCAATTGATAGTGTGCCATAAATATTCATTAAGGGAAAGAAAGGCTGAATTTGGACCCATTCTTTACATCAGACACAAAAATTAACTCAGATCGTAAACCTAAATACAGTAATTATAACTGCGAAACTTTTAGAAGGAGCATAGGAATAGATTTGTGACTCTGGATTAGGCAATGGCTTATCTGATATGAAAACAAAAGCAGAAGCAATAAAAGAGAAACAGGTCAGAGTCCATTGTTTCTGATGAGAAGTTAGCCTTTGTTCTTATTTTTGACCCTATGAATGTAATGAGTTTTTTCTCACGGTTCTCAAGATTTTCTCTTTATCTTTGATTTCTAGAAGTTGACTATGATATGCTGAGGTGTATATTTCTTTGTCTTTATCTTTCTTGGTGTTTACTGAGATTCTTGGAGCTGAGGCTTTTTCCATCAAATATAGACGTTTTTGGTTACTATCTCTTAAATATCCTTGCCCCATTTTCTCCTTCCTTTGTTTCTGGAATTCTAACTACATGAATGTTAGAGTACATGTTATAGTCTCATGGGTCATTGAACTATGTTTACTACTAATAATAATATTTCTCTATGTGCTTAAGTTTGGATAATTTCTATTCACACCTGCAGGTCACTGGTCTTTTCTTTTGAAGAGTATAATTTGCTGTAACATCCAATAGATTTTTTCTGTATTATGTATGTTAGTTCTATGATTTTCTTTTTTTATAAGGTTGCTATATCTCTTCTGTAATTCCTCATTGTTTAACTGGTGATAGCCATTTTTTTTGGACATTTTAAACATATTTATAATAGCTATTTATATCATTTTTTTTTTGGCTAGTTCCAATATCTAGGTCCTCTGAAGGTTAGCTTCTGTTGATTATGGATCATATTTTCCTGTTTCTTTGCCTAACTAAAATAGGATTGACCACTGTGGATGATATGCTCCAAAGACTTGAAAGTACATATTTTTCTAAACATGGTTGAAATTTGTAGTATCAAACTACTAAATTACTAATCACTTTGTTCTTGTGGAAGCTGTTTATTAGAGCAGACCAATTTCAGTTTTTTACCTTAACATAGGGAGTGACCCTGAGTCCTTAGAGATAGATGTTCCTTACTCTGAATGTGTGGCCTTTCTGGGTAATGGTATATGTTTTTTTAAAGATTTTATTTTTAAGTAATCTCTACACCCAGTTTGGAGCCTGAACTTACAACCCCAAGATCAAGAGTCATATGCTCTACTGATTGAGCCAGCCAGGCACTCCTGGGGTAACAGTATTTACCAAGCTTCCCCAATTTGGTGGGATTTGGTGTGATCTACAAACTGCCTCCCAGGTACTGGGTAGCTGTTAAAAATCTCTGTGTAGCTCTTTAGTTTTCAGATGTTGCTTTCTGATGTATTATTTGGAATATTTTTCTGTTCATACATAGTTTAAGAGTCAGTTAAAGATTTGAGGGAAACTTATTATATGCAGTTTATAGTACTAACCAATATGTAGTTAACTCCTTTCCAAGATTGCTCATTGCAACTTTCAGTTCTGGCAGCACTGACAGATGTCATCTTCTGACAATTCCTTAGCCCCCTGAAACTCTAGTTCTCTCCTCCAGGTGCCCTTCAAACTAGGAAATGCCTTCATGGTTCTGGGCCTCAACCAGTATGATCCTCCTTTGTCAAGAGCCTCATCCGGGGCACCTAGGTGGCTCAGTAGGTTAGTCTGCCTTCAGCTCAGGTCATGATCCCAGGGTCTTGGGATTGAGTACCACATGGGGCTCCTTGCTAAGCAGGGAGCATGCTTCTCCCTCTCCCTCTGCACAACTCCCCGAGCTGTGCACTCTGTCTCTCTCTCTGATAAATAATTAAATAAAATATTTAAAAAAAGCCACATCCCCTCAATTCTGTTACATGTTGGTCACTCTCCAATAACTTCCAGCAGTTTTCTTTATATTTTTCCTTGAGAATTTTTGTTATGGTCAGGAGGTTTACTGCTAGATAGGCTAACATGCCATTACATGAATGGAATTCCCATTTTTATTTATTATGAAGAAATTATCTGGTTGAGGAGTTAGTTACCTTATTAAGTATGTTAGTGTAAAACACTATTTTATCTTTTAAATATTTATTTATTTATTATTTTTTATATTCTGTTATTTTATTTTTTATATATTCTGCTGTTGGGCTCGATCTCAGGACCCTGGGATCACAACTTGAGCCAAAACCAACAGTCAGATGCTTAACTAACTGAGCTACCCAGGTGTCCCACTTTTTGACACCTTTTAGAATAGTGTTTATGTTTTGTGTTAACTATGAAATGGCTTTTTCTCATAACTTATTGATCCTACTTTTGTGTTTGTGTTATGATATCCTATTTGTATAATTTTGTGTTAGGTGTAATTGATTAGTGCTTCCTGAAGACACTGTTTTATCATTGACTCTTTTCATCCCTAATAACTGCTATGACAGTGCAACTTATCCAAACTACTCTTACCTATTAATTTCCCAGCTATTCCCCAATCACTAGCTCCAACTGTTTCCACCCAGCCTCTTCCAACTGCTTAAAGGTGAGGTTTGGTTGCATGAATGAATGAAATACTTTGATTTGTTTTTTAGATATAGTTTTTTTCAAGTTTATTTTATTATAAAATCAATGACTTAATATGTATTTAGTAGTTGCATACTTCAGAATTAAGTCAAATATTTATGATAGTCCACAAGGGGCACTGTACATCTGGAAATGTCTTCTTAGATTTTTGTCACGATTGTTTTTTTCCCTTAGTGCCTTTGTATTCAGTTATCTTGGCTCTCCTCCTTAGGGAATCTCTTTCCATTAAACATGACTCTCTTCTTTCCCCTCGGTCATATTATTCCACTTTGACTCTTATCCACAAGAACCTGTTATTTTCTGACAATAAGCTTACTCTTTGAAAAAGTGCTTCCATAAACTATGTAGTGTTTTTAAAAATCCAGGACATTTTTGTCGTCCTTTTATCCCTCAGATGTTCTATAACATTGAATTTTAGTTTTAGTTTAGAAGAATATGAAAAATAATCACATTTATGGTTGCCAGATTTTATTAATGAAAATACAAAACACCCTGTTAAAACAGGATCTCAGATAATCAACAAATATATACCTATATTTTTTATATAGCTATATCCCATGCAATATTTGGGGCATACATATACTAAACATTCTGTGTTTTTTAAATTTGAAATTAACATTTAACTGGGTGTCCTATATTTTATCTGGCAATCCAGTGATCTCATACCCAAGATAAGGGAAATTTAATTTATCCTGGTATGATAATTTTTTAGAAGCTTATGATTTCCAAATCCCAAAGCATTTTTTATGGTAAATAACATATTTGAAAGCTGTCCAATGAACAACTCCATAGCTAACTCCTAAAACATTTTAAAAGATTAGTTTTATATTATCATTAGAATACTTCTTGGGTTTTTCAATGAATATATCAAAATTCATTAAAAAATTAATGCCTATATGTATTTTTAAGAAATTAAAATGAAACAAAGAACTATGAAATTATTCATATAATCCTAGGTTAGAATGAATTTCCTGTAAACTACACACAAAATATGTTTCCATTTTGAAAAGAATGAAACAAAACCTGTAAACATTTCATAGGATTATATATATATTTTTTAAACTTATCACAAAAGTTAGGACCTATATGCACAGCAATTTTGAAACGAGTTTTTTCCCCAAATTTGTCTTTTTAGAGCTAAAAATAAAGAGCTTCATAGCTCATATCATGTACTCTAAATATGTACAGCCTAAAGCACAATTTTACAGCTGAATTTTAAACCCCTGTGAAATGGGGTTTCTAATGGAAATGCTGACAGACTGCTAGCTGCAGGGACACCAGCAGGCACCATTATAATAAATGGGTCTGAGGGAGACATGATACAGGCCCACAGGTAATTAATGGCAGGAGTAAAATAAAATATAGGCACACCATCCCACTGAGAGCATGACGCAATGGAAGAAACTTGTAATAAAACACAAAGAATGTCTTTAGCAAAGAAGTGTGAGGGAAGTCTTGTAAAATAAATCATGAGCCAGGTCTGTAGCTATAAGAGTCATTGCATATTCCTTTATAATTAGGATTTTTTTTTTTAAAAAAACACACACTATAAAAATCATTTTTTGGCCAAGCAAAAATACTCTGTGTTGTGGATTGAGAAGTCAATGAAATATAAATGCAACTACTCAAAACAGCTAATAATAACCAGAGCTTTCTAGTTGGAAGGTCTACTTGTAAGAAGTCCAACATTACGACTCCATATTACAGAGGAATTGACTGTAAAATATATTCTTAGAAGGCAGAATGATATGGCTGTTTTTTCTCTCCTTCAAATGTCTTGATTCGGTCACCTAGTTGCATTTTTTGCTTAATTCTGGAGAACAAGAAGATCCTTAGAAATTTGGCCATAATTTTCCTTGACCTTTGAAGTCTGTAGTAACTTTTGGCTCATGTTTTTTTCTTAATTAGAGGGTAGATGAGATCATCTTTAACTTCATTTCTACATAGGATGTTGGCTTAGTCATTGTCTTCAAGAAAGAGTACATTTCCAAATAAGTGTACAACTATTCCTTTCTAGATTAAATTGTCTCCTAAAAAACAGAGCATGAAGATTAAGACTGTACAATGCAGTTGGAAGAGTACATGGTGGGGTGGGTGGTAAGTGGGGGAGGAGAGAAAAAAAATGAAGAGGAAAAATGAATAAATTACTATGACAGATTATTGACCTAAAAATTTTAAGAGATTTCCATCAATACTTCATCTTGTTTCCTGGCCTCAGGGTGGCAGTAAATTAATCCCATATGTTAAATGGGGTGACTGAGTCCCCAAAAGTTTGAATGACTTGCCAAGGTCTCATAGCCAAGAAACTGGAGGAGTAATGACAAATATCAACCACTTCCTCCTGCTAACATTTTTCCATTTTATATATTGCCCTTGTAATTTCAGAAAAGAATAAAATTTTTGCCTGAGTTAGAGATATTCTCATTTGATTTACAAGCATAGATTTTGGATGAATAATTCAGATAAACTGACTTTTGCTAGGAATATCAGCATAGATGTTGAGTTACAGTTTCCTAAACATAAAAGTATCATTAATAAAACAACTACCATTATTTTCTCATTAATTACTTATTAGAAAAAAATTCACCAAATAGAGTGATATTTTTAATGTCTTTCTGTTAAAATTTATAAAAATGCTTAAAACCTACTTCATTTTTGAAATTGGTAATTCTTTTCTTTTTTCTCCCTTTCTTATTTGACTAACAAAAACTGTCTCCTTGCTAATGTTTCTGAGTCTGATTCTCTAAGATGAAGAAAGAATTAGAGTAACTTATGAAAAATTCATCAATTCTTTATTTCTGATTATAAAATCATTTCTGTGAAGTTTATGGGAATGTACTTCATTTACCTTTGTTGGTTGACTGATATTATTAACTTCCAATATCTGGGTTAGTCGAATTATAATTTTGTAATTGAAATGTGTCAATAACTAAATTGTTTTCAAATTGTTTATTTTAAGAATAAAGTGGAAGGGGCGCCTGGGTGGCTCAGATGGTTAAGCGTCTGCCTTCGGCTCAGGTCATGATCCCAGAGTCCTGGGATCGAGTCCCGCATCGGGCTCCCTGCTCCTTGGGAGCCTGCTTTTCCTCTGCCTCTCTCTCTCTCTCTCTCTGTGTGTCTCTCATGAATAAATAAATAAAATCTTAAAAACAAAACAAAACAACAAAAAAGAATAAAGTGGAAGTATGGTGGACCAGTATTTTTAAATTCTAATTTATTTATTTATTTGAGAGAGAGAGAGAGAGAGCAAGAGCACGAGTAGGGGGAGGAGCAGAGGGAGAGGGAGAAGCAGATTCCCTGCTGAACAGAGAGCCTGATGTGGGGCTCAATCCCAGGACCCTGAGATCATGACTTGAGCTGAAGTCAGCCACTTAACTGACTGTGCCACCCAGGTACCCCCCCACCTTAAATTCTGTTTTAATTGCGTTTCTGACCTTGTATAGCAGGGAAAATCTTTTATGATTAAAAATAAATTGAATGACAAAATAAAATAAAAAAGATTGAATGTAGGGCTCTAGGGAGATGAGCAGGTGATATTAAAGAATCTATAATCTCCAGTCAATTTGCACTACTGTTTTGATAGCCGTATGAGGTGTGGGTTACAGGAAGCAAAACCTAGCACCACCCAATATAGGATGTTGACTAGGAGGTATGCAATAAAGCCCCAAGAGTATGCCCTCAGTGAAAGAATGAATTTGAAGAAGGTCCACTCTTTTGAGATATGCAGTTAGGGAACTTGGTCTGCCTTTCTGAAGTGGAGGAAAATTATTTACCATGAAATAACTTCATGTGAATTTGTAGCCCAAGCACATATGGCTTTTCTGGTCCAAAATACCTTCAGCCCAGTATTTGGTTGTATGTGTGTATTTAAAGTTTTAACCTCTTTTGACTTTTTAAGCTTATTTGGAAGATGGAATTCTGCACTCTACAACAAAGAGCAACTGACCTCTTTGCTTTTGGATTGCAATAAATAAAATTCACACTGTAGGTACTGGTAATAAAAATTGCTTAAGTAAAAAATATTTGACTTACGCATGCTTTTTATATTTTGCTTTCTTATTTGTCTAATTGATTGCCATTTCATACTTAAACTAAATTCCTAATCACTTTCAAAATTGGTGATTTATAAACCAGTTAGCGATAATAGGTTTTCTTTTGTTTTGTTTTTGCTTTTGATTTTGGTGGTAGTTCACAGTTTTTTGAGCCAGGAATTTGAAAAGAGGCCAGCTGTTGGTTGTGGCTTGACTGGGCTGAGCATCCAACGTGACTCTCTCATGTGATTGGCAGCTGATGCTGTTGGCTGGTTGTTCAACTAGAACAGTCAACTAGAGAGCCTATGTGTAGTTTTTCCGTATGGTGGCTCACAGAATAGTGGCCTTAGGGTAGTTTAATTTCTTATGTGGTGGCTCAGAGCACCACTGTGAGAGGCCCCACAAGTAGTTGTAAGCTGCATTTCTTTTATGACCTAGCCTTGGAAGTTACATAATTTCACTTTCTCAATGTGCAATTAATCAAAATAGTCACATGCCCATACAGATTTGAAAGAAGAGCATAGACCTCAACTCTGGATGAGAGAAGTGTCAAAGGCATTGTTGTTGCCATTTAAAAAGAAAATTTCATACATATTTATTGATAAAGCTGAAGTCACTTAAATGAAATTGACTTGTTATAGGGACTTCTTCATGTAGGTCAAATTTTAAAAAACTCTTTGTGTCTGAACTGTTTAATTCATTAAATTTATTACATAATTTTGTGTACCATAAATTGATACCATAAATTAAAGTAGTAAGTGGTTACTTATAGTGGAAGAGAGGAAATTATGATTCACTTTGTAATATTTTTCCACTTAAGAATATTTTTTATTTTATGAAATTTTAACAAAATATCCTTACTACTAGAAATAAGGCATTCTTAATTGATTAATAAAACTTTAAGGGCCTTATTATAGATGTTACAAATGAATTTATCAAGGGCACTTCTCTCATCAAGAAAGCAGAAGGATGGTGCTCGAACATAAGGTATATCAAATCACACAAGTAACAATGGAAGACAAGGCAGATGCTTATGAAGAATAAAATGGTAAAGACGGTTTTAATACCAATGATCTGATTTGTGGTGATCAGATGAATTTGTTCAAGGGTAGGATGTTTACCAATAATTTCCAGCAGCTCAGGACTACATTCTCATATTATTGCTGAATTACAAGGAATCAATCTAGAAGTATATGGCACAACTGGAATCTGTGATTGTCTGTGAATTAATACTTCTTTGTCTTCACTGATCCTGTCATCTCCCAGACCTCTCCCTTTATATGACTTTCTGGAGTTACTTTTTTTTCCTAAAGTACTTTAAGAAGGAATTTTTATTTTGAGATAATTATAGATTCACATGCAGTAGTAAGAAATTATGCTTCAGTGCCCTTCACACAGACCTCCTCAGTAGTGACATCTTGCAATGGTATAGTATAATATCACCATCATGAAATTGACATTGATGTTATCTGGCAATCTCATTGAGATTTCACTAGTTTTACATGTATTTGTGTGTGTGTGTGTGTGTGTGTGTGTGTGCATTTATAACATGTATAGGTTCGTTTATTTAGCACCACAGTCAAGATATAGGGAAGTTGTATTACACAAGAATCCCTGTGCTGTCCTTTTTGTGTGTGTGTGTGCTGTCGTTTTTTCCCCCCCCAAAGCTTTTATTTATTTATTTATTTATTTATTTATTTATTTATTTGAAAGAGAGAGAGAGAGAGAGAGAGAGACACACAGAGCTGGGGGAAGGGCAGAGGGGGAAGGTGAGGGACAAGCAGACTTCTCACTGAGCATGGAGCTGACATGGGGCTCAATCCCTTGATCCGAGATCATGACCTGAGTCAAAACCAAGAGTCAGACACTCAACTGCCTCCACCACCCAGGAGCCCTATGTGTGCTCTCCTCTTATAATTACACTCTCTTCCCCTTCCCCCCATTTGTTTACTATTAGATTCAATACACATAAAATTACATTTTAATAAACAATGGTTACATCTAAAACATAGGGAAAAAGATAAGATTTACAGAAATTGCCAAGATTTTTAATTGAAAACAATGTTGGAGATGATTAACATAGAGAATTATTGCACTTGTAATCCTGTTGTTCCATAGTTATTACTAAAAAAAGGTAAAAAAAAGAATAGCAGTTCCCCCTTTTAAATGCCTATATGGAACGAACATTGTATATATCATTATGCAAAGTTTTAAGTGTGACCAAATGTTTGCTTCTTGCTTGTTAATTTATATAATCCAAACTTTATGTACTGTTTTGATAGCATTCATAGAAGATAATCTCACCATGGTATGATAATGAGAATGAAAGAGGAGTCTTAAAGCAATTTCAGCAATCTCAGGATATTTATCATTTTTTTATCCAAAATGAGGCAAGTGATCATATATTTTCAAAATTTATCTTAAATCCTTGATCAGTAGTTATTTCCAAAACTTATCCTTTAAAACTATGTTTATACTTAAATTACCTTTAGTTGATTGACATGGACTTTGGATCTATTGATTTCATATGTTTGGATCTTCTTTTACTTTTTTTTCTTTACTGTTTTTTTTTTAAATTCCAGTATAATTAACATAAAGTGTTATATTAATATCAGGTGTACAATATAGTGGTTCAACACTTCTATACATTTTTTTCCACATTCTTGCCGACACCTGCTGTTTCTTGTGTTTTTGATTTTAGCAGTTTCTTTTTTTTTAAAAAAGATTTTATTTATTTATTTGAGAGAGAGAGAGAGCACAAATGGGGTGAGGGGCAGAGGGAGCAGCAGACTTGCTGCTGCACAGGGAACCCAATGTGGGGCTCAAACCCGGGACTCAAGGATCATGGCCTGAGCTGAAGGCAGATGCTTAACTGTCTGAGCCACCTGGGGGCCCCTGATTTTAGCCATTCTGACAGGTGTGAGGTGACTTCTCATGGGAGTTTTGATTTGCATTTCTCTGGTAATTAGTGATGTTGAGCATCTTTTCATGTGTCAGCCATCTGTATGTCTTCTTTGGAGAAATTTCTGTTCATGTCTTCTTCCCATTTTAGCTGGATTATTTGTTTTTGTTTTTTGTTTTTTGTTTTTTTTTTTTTGGTGTTGAGTTGTATAAGTTCTTTATGTATTTTGGATATTAACCCCTTCTCGGATATGTCACTTGCAAATATCTTCTCCCATTTGGTAGATTATATTTTTTGTTGTTGTTGTTCATTGTTCCCTTTGTTGTGCAGGTTTTTATTTTGATGAAGTCTCAATAGTTTATTTTTGCTTTTGTTTCTCTTCCCTTCGGATACATATCTAGAAAAATTTTGCTACAGCTGATGTCAGAGAAATTACTAGTTCTCTCTTCTAGGATTTTTATGGTTTCAGGTCTCACATTTAGGTCTTTAATCCACTTTGAGTTTATTTTTGTGTATGGTGTAAGGAAGTGGACCAGTTTCATTCTTTGCATGTAGCTCTCTAGTTTTCCCAGCACCATTTGTTGAAGAGACTGTCTTTTCCCGTTATATATTCTTGCCTTCTTTGTCAGCAATTAACTGACCATGTAATTGTGGATTTTTGGGCTGCCTCTTCTGTTCCATTGATTGATATGTCTATTTTTGTGCCAATATGGTACTGTTTTCATTACTACAGCTTTGTGGTATATCTTGAAATCTGGGATTGTGATACCCCCTACAACTTTGTTATACTTTTTCAAATTGCTTTGACTATTCAGGGTCTTTTGTGGTTCCATACAAATTTTAGGATAATTTGTTCTAGTTCTGTGAAAAATGATATTGGTAGTTTGATAAGGATTACATTAAATTTGTAGATTGCTTTGGGTAGTGTGTATATTTTAACAATATTTGTTCTTCCAATCCATGAGAATGGCGTATCTTTTCACTTGTTTGTGTGGTCTTCAATTTTATCAATGTTTTATAGTTTTCAGAGTACAGGTCTTTTACCTCATTGATTACATTTATTCCTAGGTATTTTATTATTTTTAGTGCAATTATAAATGGGATTCTTTTCTTAATTTCTCTTTCTGCTACTTCATTATTAGTGTATAGAAATGCAATAGGTTTTTGCACATTGATTTTGTATGCTGCGATCTTACTGAATTCATTTGTCAGTTTTAGCAGTTTTTGGTGGAGTCTTAAAGGTTTTCTATATACAGTGTCATATCATCTGCAATTAGTGAAAGTTTTACTTCTTCCTTGCTGATTTGGATGCCTTTAATTTTTTTTTGTTGTCTGATTGCTGTGGCTAGGGCTTGCAGTACCATAATGAATAAAAGTGGTGAAAATGGACATCCTTGTTTTGTTCCTGATCTTAGGGGAAAAGCTCTCAGTTTTTCACCATGGAGTGTGATGTTAGCTGTGGGTTTTTCATATATGTTTATTATGTTGAGGTATCCTGTTTCTAAACAGCCTTTGTTGAGGGTTTTTATCATTAATGGATTTTGCATTTGGTCAAATGCTTTTTCTACATGTATTGAAATGATCACATGGTTTTTTATTCTTTCTTTTATTGATATGATATATCACATTGATTAATTTGCAAATATTGAATCACTTTTGCAACCAAGAAATAAATCCTACTTGATCATGGTGAATAATTTTTTTTTTAAAATATATTATTGGATTCGGGTTACTAAGTATTTTGTTGAGGATTTTGTATCTATGTTCTTCAGAGCTTTGGCCTGTAGTTCTTTTTTTTCTTTTTTGTGGTGTCTTTGGTTTTGGTATAAGGGTAACGCTGTCCTCATAGAATGAATTTGGAAGCTTTCCTTCCTCTTCCAGTTTTTGGAATCGTTTTAGAAGAATATGTATTAACAAGGATAAAACAAATAACAAAATGCCAACTTTATGTTTATTAAGAGCTGCTTTATGTATTTGGGTGCTCCCATATTGTGTGCATAAAATTTACAATTGTTCTATCTTCTTATTGGATTGTTCCCTTTATGGTATGTATTGTCTTTTGTTTCTTGTTACAGTCTTTTTTTTTTTAAGATTTTATTTATTTATTTGAGAGACAGAGAGAATGAGAGAGAAAGCACATGAGATGGGGGGAGGGTCAGAGGGAGAAGCAGACTCCCCGCTGAGCAGGGAGCCCGATGCGGGACTCGATCCAGGGACTCCAGGATCATGACCTGAGCCGAAGGCAGTCGCTTAACCAACTGAGCCACCCAGGCGCCCCTACAGTCTTTGTTTTAAAGTCTACTTTGTCCAATATAAATATTGCTACTCTGGCTTAATTTTCACTTCTATTTGCATGATAAATGCTTTTCCATCCCTTCACTTTCAATCTGTATATGTCTCTCATTCTGAAGTGAGTCTCTGGTAAGCAGCATATAAATGGATCTTGCTTTTTTATCCATTTAGTCACCCTATGTCTATTGATTGGAGAATTTTGTCTATTTACATTCAAAGTAATTCTTTATAGGTATGTACTCTTTGGCATTTTGTTATTTGTTTTATCCTTGTTTTTGTAGTTCTTTTCTGTTCTTTTTGCTGTTGCTCTCATGGGTTTCTGTCTTTCCTTAGTGATATACTTGGATTCCTTGCTCTTTATTTTTTTGCATATCTATATTTTGATTTATGGTTACCATTCAGTTTACATCTAACATCTTATATATATATAGCCTTCTATATTAAGTTGATGGTTCCTTAAATTTGAACCCATTCTACAAGCATTAAATTTTTACTACTCTTCCCCCCATGTTTTAGGCATATGTTGTCATACTTTACATCCTTTTATTTTGTGAATCCCTTGACTGATTTTTATAGATATACCTCATATTATTAATTTTGTGTTTACTACTTTTCTCAATCCTACTATGGTCTTTCCTTTTTATTCAGTGTCTCCTTTACCATTTCTTGTAAGCCTGGTTTAATGGTGATGATTTGCTTTAAACTTTATTTGGGAAACACTTTATCCTTGTTTCTATTCTGAATGATAGTTTTGTTGGATAGAGTATTCTTGGTTGCAGGTTTTTTTTCCATCAGCTTTTTGAATAATATGTCACTTCCTTCTGGCCTGCAAACTGACTGCTGAAAAATCAGCAGCCTTATGGGGTTTCTCTTGCATGTGACTGTTTTCTTTTCTTTTGCTGCTTTTAAAATTCTCTCTTTATCAGTTCTTTTTGCCAGTTTGATTACTATATGTCTTGGTGTGGACCTCCTTAGGTTGATTTTGTTGTGGGCTCTCTGTGTCTCCTGAATCTGGATTTCTGTTTCCTTCCCCAGATTTGTGAAGTTTTTAGCTATTTCTTCAAATATAATTTATGCCCCCTTTCTCTCTCTTTTCCTTCTGGGATCCCTATAATGTGAATGTTATTACACTTGATGGTGTTGCTGATTTCTCTAAGTGTATTTTCATTTTTTATTTTTACTTTTTCTCTCTCCTGTTTAGCTTGAATGCTTTTCATTACTCTATCCTCCAGGTCATTGATCCATTCTTCTGCTGCCTCTAGTCTAGTCTACTATTTATTCCCACTATTGAGCTCTTCATCTCTGTTTGGTTCTTTTTGTTTTGTATCTCTTTGTTAAGGGTCTCACTGAGGTCCTCCACTTCTTTCTCAGGTGCAGTGAGTATCTTTCTGACCATTACTTTAAATTCTCTTATCAGGCCTATTACTTATCCCTCTTTCATTTAGCTCTCTTGCTGTGATTTTGTCCTGTTCTCTCATTTGGGACATATTCCTTGGTCTCCTCATTTTGTCTGTCTGTGTCTCTTTCTATGTGTTAGGAAAATCAGCTATGTCTCCTGCTCTTTAAAGCAGTGGCCTTGTGAAGAAGAGGTCCTGTAGTGCCCTTCAGTGCAGTGTCCCCTGTTCACCTGGTACTTCAGGGTGTCTCTTATGTGTGTAGTCTGGACCCTACGATTGTGGCTGAGCCATGTTTTCCTTCAGTCCAGTCATCCACAAGGCTCTCTTTGCCTGTTGTTGCCAGGGTTTGGTCCCTGTGTTGATAATGTGTCAGGCTGGGTTTGTGTTGGGCTTGAGTTAGGTCAGACCAGGCATTTTCCAGAGCTGTGGTTGCACCAAACTGCAGGGTGCCCTCTCTGTGTTTTTCTCTGAGAAGCTTCATTGGTGAGTGGGGCCTGCAGCCTACCTGAAGTCTACCTCCGGCCCAGTGCTAGGCACAAACTAGTGTTTGTGGTCTTCTTCCCCTCTGCCTGGAGCAGGAGTTATTTTGGGGTGGTGCTGAGCCCTACTGGGGCTGCTTGCACACTGCCACTCTTGTGGTGCCCCTTTGGATGGACTCCTGCTGAGGCTGGGCTTGAGGGGGTGGGTCCACGAAAGAGCTTGGGCTGTGTGTGTTGGGGGTGGGTAGGGTGCCCTGTTTGCAAGGTAAGTGGAAAGTGTTCCTGCTGTGCTGTTTTTCCCTCAGTTGTCCATGTAATCTAGGCTGGTGGGGTGGGGGACAGGAAATGGCACCCATCTGGTTTTTGGTTCTTAGAGAAATCTCTCAATGATCCCTGCTCCCCCAACACATGCTCTGAGATTAGTAAACGGTTCTTCCTCCTGTATACCCTAGGCATTTTTCAAACTGCTGCTTCTGTGCTGTATCTCAGTGGGGCTGTTTGTCATGCTGTCTTTTTCAGGGTGGGGACTCTGTTTCCTGTGGTCCTGGGCTCTCCCAGGGCCAAACCAGCTGATTTTTAAAGGTCCAGGTGTGAAGCCTCACTGATTGTAAGGACTTACAAAGTTAAGCCCCTCTGGTTATCAAAGCCAAATGTTATGGGGATTTGTATTCCCAATGCAGGTCCCCCATGCCAGAAGTGCCTTGTGTGGGGTCTGTTCTTCTCCCTTCTCTGTGCCCATGGCATCCTTCCCATGGACAGTTCTGCAGGTCAGTCTGTCTCCAGACCACATCTCTGCCCTTCCTCCCCTCTGTGATGTGGTCTTTTCTCTACACTTATCTGCAGAGAGTCTGTTCTGCCAGTCTTCAGGTCATTTTCTGGGTTATTTACACTAATATGGGTGTTATCTAGGTGTAACCAAATCCATCGGACAAGGTGGCCCTAAGATTCTCCTACTCTACCGTCTTTCTGTTTGGTTCTTCTTTTGATAAAAAATAAAATTTTCTAACTCATAAACTGCAATATCATCTACTTTGCATCCATCATCTATTTCATTGATAGATATGGGAAATATCTGTTCTTCCATGAATCCAACTTTTGTTTTAGTCCTTCAATCTTATCTATTATTAAAAAAAGATAATACATCCTTTTTTTTTTTGCTTGGTTGTATTAAAATTTTAAAACTCTTAAGGTATAGGTGAATAGCCAAGTGTGGTGGAACAATTTACATCTTTAACACTTTGGACAAAACTGAAACTTACTTTCAGACATGCTAAGAGTCTGTTCCATAATTCAAGCATTAACACAGAAACTTTCTCCTTGATAACCATCATACACTAGCATGCAGTAACAATTATTTATAAACAGTCATAATTTAATAGCATAATCTTTAATGCATTAACTTTTATATAACATAATTCTTGCTATGTTATGAAACACACTGTCCAGTTTAGCTGAGAGTCATCAGACTTAATCAGTGGACAAAGCAATGGGTTGATTTATAGTCTGGTGCAATCTTAATCTGAGTATCTACTCATAAATACTATAAATAAATATATTCTCCTGTGGTTACCGCTGGACCATCAGAAGTTAATCCTATCCAGAACTTAAACTCCAAATGACATTTACTGACTGTGATAACATATTTATGTGTCACAGCAATGCCGAATTAATAAAATATGCACTCTCAGTTTCTGAATTTAGCTTGTTGTTGGGTTTAGATTGTGTGTCTGTGTGTGTACCAGCACTGGTCTGTATTTTACATTTGGAGTAACACTGCTTTAGATTTTCTCTCAGTCTAATAGTTATGCTCGTATGTGCCTCCTGAGGATGAAGACTGAATTATCACACTTGTATTCCTCAAGAAGAGTCATGGGGGTGGGGTTCGGAATATTAGATTTTAAAAATACATGAGTATATATTTTTAAATTTTATAAAGTAAACAATTTGAGGGAAGATAACTTCTGTACTTTTTTGACATAATGAAGGGTTTACCTTAAGCACTACCCACCAGATAGCTCTTTCACTAACAAACCAAATAACTTGTCTGAAAATGACTAGCAATATTTCCCAAAACTTTCAGTTTTGAAATACGTTGGCTTAGCTTTTCTTTGCTTTTTATTTTGGTCTGTCTCACCAGTGGCAGTATTCTGATGGTTTCCACTGCTCTGAAATAAAAGTGATCCACTGTCATCTGTTAGATGTGATTCTTTTATATGCTGTTCTTATTCTCAGACTTCACACAAGTTAAAAATTGTCCAGAAGAGAAAATTCCTTTTCAATTCAATTTTGGTCAATTTCAAACAGGTTGTGTATACAGTAAATTCTGCTGATAGTCTTTGGTAGAGGATACTTCCAGTTTCAGGAATTTCTTTTTAAAAGTTGTGATCATAACACAAATTTATAGTTTTATCTTTGCAGTTATGCAGGCTTTGAGTTACTAAAGCCAAACTGGTTTGTGGAACTATTGTTTACATGCTTTTTCTGAGCACTGTAGTTTCATTTGTACACAGGTTAGCAATAAACGTATAAACCATTCTTCATGTATAATTTCTGAATTTGTTTCTTCCTGCATAGCTAGAAAATATTTTAAATGCATTTATGACATACACAGTATCCAAAGAATAATATCCTTGGTTAGCTTTTAAAAATTACATTGATTTTGAGACTTCTCACACACAGCAGTACTTTTTAACTGAGGAAAATATGATAGCTTAGTGTCATTCAGGATATATAGCAGTAGAAAATGTGAGCATCATAAATGTAAGTGCCAAAGTGGCTAAAATCATACCGATTACATGTCACATGGGAAATCACCTCCTGTTACATTTATTAGAAGCAGGAAAAACTATATGCACACCTTTTTATTTATTCAACTTAAAGTTCCTTGCATCAAAAATGTTACTTATTTGCCTCTTGGAATGACATGTTTGTTAGTAGCATGGGGAGCTAGCTATGAGGGTATAACATAAGAATTTAAGGCCTTTCATAGTTTAAATTTATTCTGCGAAACACTTCTGCTTTTCTGCATGCAGATGGGCTAATGGTACTGTGACTGTCATTAACCCAGAGTCATTTCCAAAATGCTATGCTGAGAGATTATTTTCTATGATTATAGTCTTGGGCTTTCCGTTACATGGCCTATTTTTGAGCATAAAGTCATTTTTTTTTTTGTCTCTTAGCAAAACACAAAGATTTTGTTAAAACGAATTAACTCTGTGGTTGATTGCCTCCCAACTTCATATTCTGTCAACTACAGCTAGTGTCTTTTCCAAAGCACAATGCATTGCTCAGGTCATGCCCCAGTAAGTCACTGACATATCTTTAAATGTGCTTGCCTACGTCAGTTCATTGGGTGGCATGGCTCTGTTCCTCATTGATTCTTTTTACACAACCAGCCTAGTGAATCTGAATTCAAATAAGCAGCACTTTGGTTCTGATGAACTCGCTATTCTGCAACCCTATTTCATGGTAAGAACAGAATGTTGACGACACTAGAAAAATGGAATCTGAATAAGATTTCAGACATATTAATGTTCTATATGTCATTGGAATTTGTACCTTGGCTCTTTAAATTTTAGCTTCATTAGGGATTATATCCCTTACTTACATATCTATATTAATCTGTATTTTATGTATCTCCATATCTAATCACTTCACCTGAAAGTTTCTTGGATTCCAGTGTCTGAGTTTTTTCAGAATCACTGCTGCTTGTCACCCAGGTGTGAAAGTCGGGAGCCATATTTACTTCCTTTTTCATTCTTAACTAAACCTCCCCACCCTGTCACTCAGTAAGTCCTGTGTAAACTTCTTGCCTTCCTCAGATTACTCTTTCGTTTGCTTCACTGCATTTCACCCCTTCAGTGACTTCCTGTTTTACTCACTAAAAGCTGAAGTCCTTAAATGACCCACATGGTGGAAAATAGAGCATTGTAAAGTAGTAAGCTCAGGGAATTTGGGACACAAGCACATTTCCTAAGAAAGTAATTTGAAATGGACACGATATTTCATGTATAAATCTATGGTACACACTTAAGAATGCCTTTCATTATAATCTTCCTGTGGATGACTCTTCTTTGTATTATCTCTGCCTATGGAGCCATGTTTATCCAGGATACACTTGTTAGAAATTCTGTTTTGGAGAATCTTCACAGAAAATTATAATTTTTAGATTCTTTGCAGTTCCTTCCATATTAACTTTTATCCTCGTTTCAACCTCATATTATATGATGGATTTTCATTCTAATTTCATACATGCCGTATCTTTTGCATTGTTCTTTTAGAATGGCAAATGTTTTCCCGTCATTTTTTCTGGACACAGCAGTAGTATATTTTCAGAAGTGTTTACTTTCCATAAATCCTCAGGATGATTTCACAGTCCCCGCCCCCCTTCTTCCTCTTCTTCTTCTTCTTCTTCTTTTTTGTATTGTTCAGCAAACATGAGCAATTTCTTTCTTGCTTTACTCATTCTTTTTTTTTTAATTTTATCTATTTACTTAAGAGAGAGAGAGACAGAGAGACAGAGAGCACAAGCAGAGGTAGGGGCAGAGGGAGAAGGAGAAACAGATTCCCCGTGGAGCAGGGAGCCTGATATGGGCCTTGATCCCAGGGCTCTGGGACATGACCTGAGCCTAAGGCAGACGCTTAACTGACTGAGCCACCCAGGCGCCCCCTGCTTTACAAATTCTTAAATGAAATGAGCTCCTACAAGAGTCAGTTTTGGTTAAAAGATAAATGGTTGGAATGTACTTGCCTCAGATGCCCTGTTGTCTTGGTGATGGTAATGGGTCCCTCCAGACCCACAGCTGGAGTTTAGGTTGATTTGTTCAGCTCTTAGTCTAACACTCGACTTCTGGAAAATATTCTTCTCTTCTGAAAATTTCTTATGTCTATTACTCTAAAAAGGCCTTAAAACCAAACAAAACTTCTATTCTTTAAACTCAGCATCATTAGGTTTGTATTTTCTCAGAAATATTGTACTTTACTTATGGAATTATTTTTCCCAGGAAGGAGGGTAATCCCATCCCCATTATCCTTCCTTCTCACTCTCCGTTGACCACTGGTTTATTCTAGGTCTGTTGACTTTAAGACTAGCTGTTTTAGATTTGATGTACAAAGCGAGGAGGGGATGGAGAAAGAAGAACTCCTTGCCTCAAAAGTAATTAAGATGACAGCTGCCTATTTTTTCTGACTGGTACAAACTTTAGATCTCGGGCAGTAGGTACCTTGCCACTTTGTGAGTGTGGGTCATGAGATTAAACCTGTGTATTACTGAAACAAAGCGAGTATTTCCTAAAATCAGTGCTATTTTTCTGTTAACAAGTAAATATTCTCCCAAATTTCTGTAATAAGTTGTTTTTGAGTCTTGTTTTTAAGGTTTCACATTTTCTGTGTCATTTAAAATATATTAGGGATCTGAAAGAGGTGAGCCAGATAACATTTAAGTTGAGAAATTTTATGGTCTTGGTTTGGCTCACTTGTTTTGAGATGAATCCCAGAATTTCACTGCAGCTTTCCCTTTCAGACCTCAGTTGTGAGAGCAGAATACTCAGGGTGAGCTCTATTTCAAATGAAACAGTAATGCAGCTGTGAGGGTTGCAGACAGTTCAGCCATTTTGTTTTAAAGCCTTTGAATTGGAAATGTTTCTTGCTAGTAAAATGTATAAAAAATGTGAGTTCAACTAATTTAATTTAACAGTAATGCTTCTCTAATAGAACACTATAGATTGTGGAAAAATTCAATACCATTTCAAGAAGGTAGATATAACCATAATAAAACATTTGGCAATTGTGGGCTTGATATTTAATATATGTATAAAAATAAGGCACAACTCAATTCCGTTACTCTGGCACAGAGATAACTAAGTAGTGAACTTAAATTGCAGATCTGCAACTATATGCTCTGTTTGTAGCCCCTAATAAGGAAGTATAAAATTGCCAGTGGAATAGAGAACATGATTTCTGACCTTAGGAAATTTGCAATTTGATGGATATTCCAACCTTATGATGTTAGGCAAACCAAATAACTCAATATATTTTTTTTAAAAAGTAAAGCCAAACACATAACTGATCCTTGAAAGGCTGATTGTTCAGCACAGATCAAAACAGCAATAAACAGAGGGAGAGGAAAAGGAATATTTTCCCATGAAGGGTAAATGACTTGAAAGAACTTACGCTTTGAAAGTTTCATCAAATCAGTATATTTTAAATGACTAACCTGTTCATAAAAGTTTACCTTCTGTTGGAGTCTTGACGATACTGAACTCCCAAAGGCCAAGGACTCATGATACTGAACACATAGCAGAATTAAAATAAATGTTTCTTGAATAATAAATAATGAATATATAATGTTATTTACTTAAAATAAGGGAACGTGATTGCCTTACCTTTGAAACTTTTTCTTATTTTAATTTTAGATTTCTTTAAAACTTTGTCAGACTCCTAAGAAATGTACAGGTGAATAAACTATTTTTTACACTTTGATTAAACAATAGGGAAATTATTAGTACATTAAAAGTCATGCTTTGATTTATCATTAACCTCTTAATGTCTACTAATTTTATTTGCTGTTTTCTTACTATTCAGTAAAATATGCTATCAGAGGTTGCCACGGATCTTTGTAACGTGGGTTTTTAGCTTAGCAAAATCCCAGTGGCATTTTTTTTTTCCAGATAACAAGCTGAGAACCTTGGAACTTAATGTGAGATTTTTAGTTGCTAGATTAATCTCATTTGCCCCTCATTTCAGCTCTTTACTCTTCTCTGTTCTGTTCCCATACAGCTGAGGTGAGTGTACATTACTGGCTTCCAATAGAAGAAACCTAAGCAGCAGATTGGAAGGAATGGGGAGTGGGAGATAGGTCATGGTTCCTTTCAAGGAAGCTCTTCCCTGTAATTATAGCATCCTTTATTTCTCTGGCTGAGCCTTGGGGATCTAGAAACAGCGCTGTGATCTGACACTATCTCTTTCTTTCCACGTGCCCTGTATACTTGTTTATTAATATTCTTTTTTTTACAGATGAGGTTTCTTTTTTCTTTTTATTATTATGTTATGTTAATCACCATACATTACATCATTAGTTTTTGATGTAGTGTTCCATGATTCATTGTTTGCATATAACACCCAGTGCTCCATGCAGAATGTGCCCTCTTTAATACCCATCACCAGGCTAACCCATCCTCCCACCCCCCTCCCCTCTATTAATATTCCTCAAAAAGAGTCTAACATGATATGATAATTTTAAGAGAACCTTTAGGAAAATAATTAAAACACCATTAAATTTTTGTTTGAATCTCTACAAACCTTTTTTTTCTTTTTCAAAATGAAATTATGAAATCACAAGGGAATTTTTCATTTGGTGAAAGTATTTTTTTTCCTTCCTGTCTCTTTCCTACAAATGTATTTATCAGAAAGGATGCAACTATCATGCATTATGAAGCAAAATCATTCACTGGGAAATGTTCTCAGACATCTAAATTAATGAACTAAATCTGTCAATTTCAAAATGCTAAACTCATTGGATTTTTCAAGAAATGACATCACGTCTACTGCCTGAAAATTTTTTAGAAAGACAATACATTCAATTGAAACACTGACAACTGATATTATAAAACCTGTTTTAACAATGCCATTGCAGGAACTTTTTATTAGTGTTGTATAAATCAAACTGTCTCACGATATTTTTATTCATCAGATTTTTATTTGGAGAATGTTATCCATCTTTGAATTCAGGCTGTTTAAATCAATTTATACTCATGATCTTGAAGTAAACACAGTCCACATTAATCTTTTGGTTACTTGGTATTTTCTTAATGCCTGTGCAAGAGCCTTCTTGCTTATTGCTACCTTAGACTTTTTTTTCAAGTTGCTTGCCATAAGAAAAATTTCATCTCTGTATCAGGATTATGAGTGTCTTTGGTTCACAGACTGTTTTTTCTTATTTAGGATTCCCCAAAGCACATGTTACAGAGCTTTGCATGCCTTACAAATGTCTGTTGATAGATTTCAGTGATTAAAGATACTCTGTAGCATGTGTTGAATTCTCTGATTATGGAATTTCTAGGGATATAAAAATAGTTATTTGAATCCTGCCTTAGAAAACATGGAATATAGGCCTTGAAAGAGACTATTTTACCTCTACCCAGGAGCCTGTTGGCAGATGTTAAACTGCATACAATATAACCAACATTGCTTTAAGCAGAGTGAGGAAAGCAAATACGAGGTACAAATGAATCCATAACTTCAATGAACTTATAAAATGAAAAATATGGTAGACACCTCTACCCATTTTAGCTTACTCAGATTTAAACATTTTCTCCATTTAGGAGGAGCCCTCATTGAGTAAGTTGTGTTAAGAGTCAGGACTCCACTGTCACCATGTTGAAAATGAGTAAGCTAGAAATTCCCCTGTTTTAATTGTTGGGGAGAGAAGACAACCTGCTGAGACTTGGAATCTAAGAATTTAATGCAAAAATATGGGGAAGTTAAGACATTATTTCTGGCATTGAGGTTGAGATATTGAAGCAGTAGAGACAATGAGTGCATCTTATTCAGACTGTTTTTGGAACCAATTTGAACTGTTTTCCTATTTCCTAGCATCTTTGGATCCTGCTTATATCCCAAGCCTGGTTCTACAGGCTTTATTAATTCTGCAAATTCTTTCTCTGCCAAAGTTATCTAGAGTTGTTTGCAGTCAAAAACGGGAACTGATGCATAAGATAAAACATGTATAAAATTTAGGAAGTTAAACATTAACCAGTGTTCATATATGAACACTTTCTCACTGAATCAATTGAACCCAATCTGTCGAGCTCTTTCATTTAATAAATTCACAGGTGTTGCCAGTGTTCTTGCCTTGATTGATGGCAGTGAAAAAGAGGCAGGTATACGAACTTAAGAAATACCTTGAATCAATTCTTGAACCCCTGGCCTGCAGCTAGATCAAAAATATTTCAAGGGCGCCTGGATGGCACATTTGGTTAAGTGGCCGACTCTTGGTTTTGCCTTGGGTTGTAATCTCAGGGTTTTGGGATTGAGCCCCAAGTGGGCTCTGTGCTAAACACCGAGTCTGCTTGAGATTCTTTTTCCCTCTTCCTCTGCCCCCTCTGCTTGTATGCTCTCTCTTTCTCTCTCTCTCTCTCTCAAGAAATCTTTAAAAAAATTTCACTGACTTGGGGTAATGTTTACAAAGGTTAATATTAAATCAAAGGAGAATTTAAGTATATCAGGTTGAGTATAAGCAACAGAAATTTAAGGTTCAAATTGCTACATTTTTATATAAAGAGGTGTTTTTATTTTTTCTTTCTTTTAGTTATTTAATTATTTTATCTATGCTTCTCAATTTCAAAAGCATAATAATTATTAAGGCCATTTTAGTCAGTGAATAAAAGTTAAATCTCATAATTTGGTTGAAACTGGCTAAAAATAAACAAATGTTTGTGCTTTAGATTTAATTAAATTAAGCACAATTTTATTGAGTCTCTTTCCATATGCTAGTCAGTTTCCTAGTAGGAGAAGAGTAATGAATGATAAATAGGAGGCGATCCCCAGGATTCAAGAGGCTTGATCTTAGAGGAAAAGACTTTTTTTTTTGTTCCTTTCTGGAGGACAGAGTAGGCTTCATCCTGAGGTATGAATGTGAACTCACCTTCTGCAAGTAAACATTTTTCCCATTAAATTGTGGGAAATTCTCAAGCAAATGCAACTTTAAAAATACTGCCTCAGGAATATACCCCTCAAAAATTAATATTTCTCAATTAAAATTAAGAGGTAAATTACTTTTTATCAGAGTTATTAGATATATTTATAACTGCTTTCATGATTCTTCAGGAATGGGAAATAATCTTAATTATTAATATAGATTGAATCTAGGAGCACCTTTCTTTTGAACTTAGAGATGCTTCTGCATTCACTCTCGATAAATTCTTCATGGAAAGCCACTATTTAATAATATCCTTTAATATGTAACATTGTTTTAAAGGTAGCAGCTCTTCCATGGTAAGTTTCTCTAAAGAGAGGTACAGTAGACTGAGATTCAAAATTCTTGGTATAACCTTGGTTCTTGTGCTTACCAGCTGTGTAACCTTTTAAAAGTGCAATAATCACACCCAGTTTGTCTACATCATAGGCTTGTTATAGGATTATATACAAAAATGAATATAAAATCTCAGATGAAGTATGAAATGCTAGAAGTAGAAGCAATTATATTTTTTAGTTTAAAAAGGATGCTCAGTAGAAAATGGCACAATACATTTATCATTTAACAATTAATTAGTTTCTGCTCTTTATAGTCCTTGGAAGACCTTGTAATTTCTTAGAGAAAGACAAGATTATATGTTTACCTTACATCCAACAAGATATACTTGGCAAAGATTTTTCACAGAAATGTTCAACACGGATTTATAAAGAGGTAAATTAACTTCGTCCAGCTTGCCAAGATGTGTGCCATGACCATGGACTAAGTCAACCTTGGGGAAGGGATCCTTTTTGTATTTGTACCTATTTTCAGTTTGCACAAGATTCTCTGAGGGGTTAGGAGCATCCAAAGTACCTTCTATACAATAGGAATGAAGCTTTAAAATTATCCATTTTTATTTATATTGTCTGCAATATAATATTGCCTACAGTACAATATGGTGATCTCTGAATATCAGATTTATTATTTGAGGCTGAAGAAATGGTTCTGATGATTTTTTTGTTCTGTTAAACATAATGTGTCCTCTTTCTGTATGTGGACAAATTTAATAAAACTATCAAATTATAATATTTTAATTATAAGCACTATTATTTATCTATTTAAAATTATTAAAATGTGGTGATAAATAAATATTCTTCTGTCCTCAAAATAGTCACTGTGGTTCACTATTGATCATCTTAATGAATAATTTATTATTCCCCCAAACCAATGCAACAATGGCTTCTGATTTGTTACACTGTGTATCTTGAATTATACTGAATTTCTTTGCTATCCTTCATTATATTTGGGACACAAATAATTACTGATGGAGAGTTCAATGAACATGAGATAAAACTATCATGAACTGAAAAACACTTAGTAAGAACCATCTAAGGTGAATATATATGTGTGTCCAAAATATTAAAAATATTCTATATAAATACCCATCTATTAAAATTTTACAGAACACAAAAGATTGCTCCTCTTCAAATATGTTATATGTAGGATATCTTTTCATTATAGACTGGTCTACTAAAATTTTAAAATAATACAGTGTTGAACACAGACACAACTTCCAGCACTTCATGCCTCCTCTTATAGTAGTTAGAAACACACATTATGTAGTCACAATCACATTCAATTTTGTGTATATTTTTACTGAAGTAACATGGTGAACTTTAAAACAAAAATAAATATTTTAATCTACTCTTCTTTGCTTTTCCTGCATTATTATTTCATCAAAGCAACCACTTCACTCTGAAATCCGGATGAGATATCATAATGGAAAATGCCATCAATAATGGAGTATGTTTTTTTTTTTATGGAAAAGAATAGGAAGGTATCTTAAAATTCTGAGACTGCCTTCTCATGTTTGATATGTGTCTACTACAGGGCCTCCTCTTCTTGCTGGATAATGTTTCTCATACACATATTTACATTTTAATATTAGAAGAGTCACAAAAATGCATAATAGCAATTCATTTAAATATTCAAACAAGCAGTCCACTCATATTTAAGTGGTTTATAATCATTAGGACAAAATACACTCTTTTGATTATTTTTCGTAGATTAACAGATTTTGTTCAAAAATTGAAAATGCTTTTCAAATGCTTTCAAAATTAATTATTGTCATTTGCAGGAGTAGTAATAATATTCCCTAAAGAAGAGCCTATAAAATAATTTTTCTGATGAATTTTGCATGCTGCAGTGAAAAGTTAAGATATGCTGGAGACTTGAGTTCAAGTAACACACATCCACATTATGTGTAGTAAGACATGACTTTTCACAACCTAGTGGGAAAAAAAAAGATGATCTTATAAACCTTGTCTGGGACAAAATCTTTTTACATGATGGAGTTCATGATCTTTTGGGAAGAAATTAACTCTCCTGGTAAAAAGCTTAAGCAAACACATGATGAATTTTAATGGGAATAAAACTTGTTTAGGAAACTACTCACTCATCTAATTAATTCTCAGTTGACTATGAAACATATTAAATATTTTTCAAAATGCATTCATTTCTTTTTGTATGTATTTTAACAATGACTACTGAATAATTCTCCTGTAATTTGAATAATTATTGAATTATTGAATAATGAATAATTTTCCTATAAAATACCTCTACCAAAAATGAATCTTTGAATTGGTTTAGGTGGTTTTATACATTTTTTTGAGCAGTTTTAGTTTTTTTTTGAAAGATTTTATTTATTTATTTGACAGAGAGAGAGGGAGAGAGAAAGAGAGAGCACAAGCAGGGGAAGTGGCAGGCAGAGGCAGAGAGAGAATCAGACTCCCCACTGAGCAAGGAGCCCGGTGCTGGACTGGATCCCAGGACCCTGGGATCATGACCTGAGCTGAAGGCAAACGCTTAACTGACTGAGCCACCGAGGTGCCCCAGCAGTTTTAGGTTTATAACAAAATTGAGAGGAAGATACAGAGATTTCTTGTATGCCCCCTGCCCCCACACATGTATAGAGTCCCTCATTATCAATATCTACCACCAAAGTGGCACATTTGGTACACTCAATGAACTTTCATTGATACATCACAATCACCCCAAAGCCCATATTTTACATTAGAGTTCACTCTTGGTATTGTATATTTGAGTTTGGACAAATGTATAATGAAATGTATCCATCATTGAAGTATCATACAGAGCATTTTCATTGTCCTGAAAATCCTCTGTGATCTTATTTATACCTCTGCTACCTGCAACTTATAACCACTGGCAATGATTGTTTATTTTTATTTTTTCTGTTTCCATAGGTCTACTTTCTCCAGAATATTGTATAGTTGGATTCATAGGTTGTGTTAGGCTTTTCAGATTGACCACTTTTACTTAGTAATGTAAGTATCTTCTGTGTTTTCATGGCTTGATAGCTCATTTCTTTTTAGTACTGAGTGATGTTCCATTGTCTGCATGCACAATAGTTTTCTTATTTACCTACTGAAGGACATCTTGGTTCCTTCAAGTTTTAACAATTATGAATAAAGCTAGTATAAACGTCCACGTGTAGGTTTTGTGTGGGCATAAATTTTCTACTCCTTTGGGTGAAAACCAAGGAGAATGATTTTTAGATCATATGGTAAAAGTATGATTAGTTTTGTAAGCAACTGCCAAACTGTCTTCCAAAGTAGCTGTGTACTGTTTTGCATTTCCACAATTAATGAGAGTTCCTATAGCTTCACATCCTCACTGACATTTGACGTTATTGCGTTCCAGATTTTGACCACTGTAATAGGTGTGTGGTGGTATCTCATTATTTTAGGTTTTCTTTTTTAATATTCTATTTGAGAGAGAGAGAATGAGCAGTGGGGAGGGGCAGAGGGAGAGAGAGAGAGAGAGAGAGAAAGAGAAGCAGACTCCCTGCTGAGCAGGAAGCCCAATGCAATGCGGGGCTCTATTCCAGGACCCAGAGATCATGATCTGAGCTGAAGGCAGATACTTAACCGCCTGATCGACCCAGGCACCCTAGTATCTCATTATTTTAATTTGCATTTCCCTGATGACATATGATGTAGAGCATCTTTTCTCAAATGCTTATTTGCCATCTTTATATCTGCTTTTGTAAGGAGTCTATTAAGGTCTTTGACCTATTTTTAAATCAGGTTGTTTGTTTTCTTATTGTTGAGTTTTAAGAGTTTTTTGTATAATAGGGATAACAGCCTTTTATGAGATGTGTTTTGCAACCATTTTCTTCCAGTCTGTCGTTTGTCTTCTCATCTCTTGACATTGTCTTTTGAAGAGCATTTCTTAATATTAATGAAATCAAGTTTATCAATTTTTTCTTTCATGGGTCATGACCTTGGTATTGGATCTAAAAAATCATCACCGTGTCCAAGGTCATCTAGGTTTTCTCCAATTTTCTAAGAGTTTTATGGCTTTGCATTTTATATTTAGGTCTATGATCCATTTTACCTTAATTTTTATGGAGGGTGTAACTTCTTTGTCTGCATTCATTTTTTTTTTTTTAATATGTGGATGCTCAGGTGTTTGAGTACCATTTGTTAAAGAGATTATCTTTGCTTTATTATACTGCCTTTGCTCCTTTGCAAAGAGCAGCTGATGGTATTTCTGGGTATCTGTTTCTGGGTATGCTATTCTGTTCCACTGATTCTATGATTAATTGTAGCTTTATAGGAAGCCATGTCAGCTTGAGTCAGTCCTCCAACTTTGCTCTTCTCCTTCAGTATTATATTGAATACTCTAGGTCCTTTGCCTCTCTATAATAAACTTTAGAATTAGTTTGTTGATAACCACAAAAATAACATCCTGGAATTTGTTAGTGGTTTTTGGCAATAGATTATACTGAATAAATTACTTACATGGGCCAAGTTAATGAGAAAAAAGATCAGTTATTCCAGTAACTCAGAATTCAAATCTAGTAATACATAAATTATTGTTGAACTCTTTAAATGAAATTCCCATGGCTAGTGAATTAGTCACTAGCATTGGCTCAAAAATTGAGGTGAAATTTCCCGTGAACTTACCAGTAGCACATGACCAGAAGACATTTATCCTGTATTTGTTCTCAGTAGTGTCTTTATTAAGCAATTTGGGATGTTAGGAAGGTGATAAAAGAAATATAGTAGGAAGAATTTCAGAATGTTTATACTATATTTGATATGTATAGAAAGAGAACTGTAACAAATGTGAAAAATTAACGTACCAGAGAAAAGATTTTTGCCTTCTAATGATGAGGTATATGATTTAGTGTAAGAGCTAAAATATTGGTGTGTTGTTGATGTTTGGATTCCTCAGTGTACAGCATTTTAGTTAACATAAAAAAAGAATTCAATGGCAAAATGAAAAGCCCTTGTTAAAAAGGAAGTGCAATACAGTGTTTTTTGTATAAATATTAAGTTTTGGGAGGAATTTGTATGCAGAAAAGACCTCTTGCAGGTTTATCCTTTATCTTTTTAAATTACAGATTAAAAAACACCCTACAGTTCAAAACCTAACTCTTTTTTATACTTTTAAGTTGAGCATGGAAAATTATTATATTTTGTAAACCTGGCAGACTTCAGTAATAATTTTCATTTGAACATTGGATTATGACTAGTCCTATTTAAAAATTAATTTAAACACTTCGGGGGTGCCTGGGTGGCTCACAGTTAAACATTGGATCTTGATTTCGATGGCTCAGGCCATGATCTCAGGTCATGATCTCAAGATCTCCCTCTGCACTGGGCGAAGAGCCTGCTTAAGATTCTCCCTCTCCCTCTCCCTCTGCCCCTCCCCTACATCTCTCTCTGTCTCTCTCTCCCTCTCTTAAAGTAAATAAATAAAAATAAATATTTATCTAAACACTTTCTAATGTTTTAAACTACATTTATAAATTTAATATTCAGTTTAAGTAGCTCAATTAAAAAAAATCTTTCTGCATACTTAAATAATTATACTTAAAAATATAAGACATTAAACAAACAGAATGAAACTTAGTCTCTTTAATATTTCAAAATTGAATATAAATATTTTTTAATAATCACATATCTAAATTACTTTATTACATATGTAACTTGAAGTTACAGAATTCTAATTCTTGTCAGGAAAGAATGTTGAATGTTTGGAAGGGACATAAAAAATTACTGGGTATGGAGCCCTGGGCAGACTCAACTAGACTCATAGCATTATAGGATTTTTGTGGAGGGGTGCACTTTTGATTGACTGGTGTACAGCGTGGTAAATATAGAAGTTAAATTGTAGAAACTGATAATGATGCAAGTTTGTTTGCCCCAGAAATACAAATCATTCCTGCAAATGATAATACAAATGAAGTTTGTCTCAAAAATAATATAAATCTATGCAAGTCAAATTTTCATTTGAACTAGTTTTAACATCTTACAGGTTCCTTTGGTAATTAATAAGTTAAATATAATCTTTGATAGTAATTTTATATTTTTATGAGAGTCATGGTTTTACTCTTGTGAAAATTCTACTTTAACCCTTTAATAGGTCAACACTCTTACACTCTAATATTTGACATTATATATATATATGTACATATATATATCTATATAAAACCAACATCTTTCTTAACACAAAACTATGAATTACCAGTGTTTTATTTAAACTTTACAGTAGTTTTCTTCCCAGAGTTGAAAGATAGCTACCCACTAAAAGAACACAAAGCAATCCAGTTAATCATGCGCCACTGGAAATTTCTGTCTGGTAAGACCTAAAGCTACAAGTATTCATAGATTGTTCTCATCTCTACAGCTATCATGTTGAACTCCTTTTTAGAGTTATAAAATCTTGCGCTAAAGAATCTTCACTTGTTTCTGTTACCTCATGGCATTTTCCTCTCAGTTTGCAACTTTCACCCCGGTTACTCACTTGATGGGATTAGACATTGTGTCTTCTCTTAAAGGACATAGATGCCAGTCTAAACACCTTAGAATTTGTTGAAATTCTAAATTCTTCTATGTTTTCAGGACAATTCAACTTCTAAGGCTATTTAAAATGCTATGTAATTGGTTTATAGGTATATTTATACAATTTTTTTTTCTCCTGTTAGGTTCATCCTATTGACAGGTTGAATTCTTAATAAATAGACATAGACATTTTTACAAATATTTGGTAATTTTAGGGGAGATAGTTAAGCTTTATGATCTAGATAAGAGTCTTTGAGGGGTAAATGACATAAAGCACTTACATGTTTTATAAAGATTTTTCTGGATTAAACTGGTGTTCTAGTTCTGTGAAAAATGCTGTTAGTGTTTTGATAGGGATTACATTAAACCTGTAGATCATTCTGGGATGTACGGACATTTTAACAATATTTGTTCTCCCCAACCATAAGCATGAAATAACTCTACATTTGTTTATATCATCTTTAATTTCTTTCATCAGTGCTTTATATCATCAACAAAACAAAAAGACAACCCACCAAATGGGAGATGATATATCCAATCAAGTGATATATCCAATAAAAGGTTACAAGTGATATATCTAATAAAAGGTTAGTATCCAAAATATGTAGAAAACTTACACAACTCAATACCAAAAACCCAAATAATCCAATTAAAAAATAGGAAGAGGAATTGAATAGACATTCTTCCGAAGAAGACATCCAGATGGCCAACACACACATAAAAATATCACTCATCATCAGGGGGATGCAAATCAAAACTACAATGACATATCATCCACACCTATCAGAATTGCCAACATCAAAAACACAAGAAACAAGTCTTGGTGAGGATATGGAGAAAAAGGAATCCTTGTGGGAATGCAAGCTGGTACAGCTACTGTGGAAAACAGCATGGAGTTTCCTCAAAAAGTTAAAAACTGAATTTACCATATGATCCAGTAGTTCTACTCCTGGGTATTTACCCAAAGAAAACCAAAACAGTAATTCAAAAAGATATATGCACATTGCAGTTATTATTTACAATAGCCAGAATATAGAAGCAACCTAAGTGTCCACTGATAGATGAATGGATAAAGAAGAGGGGGTATGTAAATACACAAGGGACTATCACTCAGCTATAAAAAAAAAAGAATGAAATCTTTGCCATTTGCAACAACATAGATGGATCTAGAGGGTATAATGCTGAACAAAATAAGTCAGTCAGAGAAAGACAAATACCATATGATTTCACTCATATGTGGAATTTAAGAAAGAAAATAAGACAACAAAAAAACAGACTCTTAACCATAGAGAACAAACTGGTGGTTGGCAGAAAGGAGGTGAATGGAGGAATGGGTGAAATAGGTGAAGAAGATTAATAGTACACTTATCTTGATGAGCACTGGTTAATGTATGAATTAAATAAATTTTAGAAGATCTATTTGTTTAGTATTAGCCAAAAATTCTGGAAATGAAATTCTCCTAAAGAATCCTAAAGAAATCACACTTTACATATGAAAAATGGAAAGTTCATATATTTAAGATATTTTACATTTTTATTTCTCATCCACTCAGGAGAGTATCATGAATGTTCACAAAAACCAGTACTTGACCTTGAGTGGTGACTTAAACCCTTATTTTAAGCCCAGAAAAGACACCTTTATTCAGTATGGGTTTGGAAATCACATGGCACTCCAAAGGCTTTTTGCTTAGGGGACTTTCAAGGCAGTTGCACTGGTTTGAGACAATAATGAGCTCTCTATAAGGCTGACTATGGAAACTTATCTGTCATTCTGACATGTTAGAAGAAATCTGCTGGAAATGTTGGTGGCAAGAACATGAAATGGACTTGTTGCGATATAAGATATCCAAAAGGAGATACATTTAAAGACATCCCATTAATCAAACTGACAATGGAAAAGTCCAAACAGAGAAAAAAGTACAGATGTCTTACTAAACTATGGCTCATTAATTTTTCTTTTTCCCCCCTTTCCTTTTCTGTATTTTCTATTGCAATATTTCTTGAGTCTGAATATAGTCAGTTTCATGGGATGATTTAAAGCTTGGTAGTTATATTATACAGCAATTTATTTCAGAAATAATTTAAAAAAATTCAACCTCATCTTTGATATTTAAACTTCTTTTTTTCTAATCTAGGATTAAAAATAGCATGTAATGAAATGTTAGATGGGAGATCTCTAAGGGTTTCCACAAACCCGTGGAATCCAAAGTGTTAATGAATGAGATGCTTTGCAAAGATTGTCCTACTAAATGTTAGTCAAAGTGCTCACTCTAGCATTAGCAATAGCTAATGTTGAAACATGATGTAATTTTTAAAGACACCTTAAAAACTTATTTTAAAATATTTTATTATTGGTAAATTAAGTATAACTCGTGAAATGTGAATATGAAGAAATTTTATTATGTTTTCAACTGACACTTTATTTGTAGTTGTAGTTCTTCCTCCAGCTAGATAAAAAGATAAAAACTTGGGTTTTTTTGTAAATATTGGGTATAAATATTTGGTCAGTTAGATGTACAGGAAGCAGAGTGTTGGGAGTTAACATGCCTGGTCCACTACAGTAGTAATACCAATTCAAATTCCACTTGAGTTTCCAGTTCTTGAGCTAAGTTAGGTTGTAATGAGACAGAGCTGGCAGGGTCAGGCTCTTCTCACTCTAGTTTGTCAGTTCCAAGCTCTCTGCTTATTTAGACATGACTTCTGATCCTTGAAAAAGAAGGAAGAACTGAAAGGGACTGGAACAGTTATACTTATTTGGCACTATTCTGGCTTTATCCTTTTCTGAACCTACTAGATTCTCATCAGTTGCTGTCATTTTTCTTTTGAAAATGTTTCCATCTGCCATCCTCCCATTTCAATGGATTAGTCAACTAAGATATTTTTGATAGGGTAAGTGTATTGCTGTTTTCCTGGATCCTTATTTGTTCTTTAGTGGCTATACATCCAGTGTCATTTTATCTTTTTTTTATTTTTATTTTTTAATGATTTTATTTATTTGACAGAGAGAGAGAGAGAGAGAGACAGCGAGAGAGGGAACACAAGCAGGGGGGGAGTGGGAGAGGGAGAAGCAGGCTTCCCACTGAGCAGGGAGCCTGATGCGGGGCTCGATCCCAGGACCCTGGGATCATGACCTGAGCTGAAGGCAGTCGCTTAAGGACTGAGCCATCTAGGCACCCCTCAACTTATCTTATTTTTGCTAATTTTTTTTTCTTTTCTCTAGGTGGTTTTCTTGGCAATATCTAGCGTGATATCACATCAACTCTTTCATCTAATTAAGGTCCACATTTGGTCCAAGGAAACATTAGTTCTCTTTCCTAGAAAATTCTAGAAATGAAATTCTCCTAAAAATGCAGCTCATGTTCTGCTATGACAAAGATCCTCCGCCCAGTCCATTTAAATTTCTAAAGAATGACTCAGACACTAGTTTACTGATCACCTCACAAATAAAGGATGTTGACCAAGTTTTTGCTGAACACCTTTGAAGCCCTTTCACTAGGCTTGAGATCAAGGGGTAGCAAACTCTGTGTTCTTCTTCAGGAGTAGTGAGAGTATAGAGAAACTCTTTTCAAGTAAACCCTCTTTGAGTGTCATCCTAACTTTCTCGCCACTTTTAACCAGAAATGTGTGGTTAACTAAGAGTATATGATTGGTGTTCTTACAACTTCATTATATACCCTGCATCTGGGTCTCAGATCATAACTTTGGAAACTTAGCAATGGTCTCAGCAACTTAGCTGAAACTTAGACTAAGAGAACTCCATTTTAAAATCTAGACCAAGATAACTTTAGGAGACAAAACAAATATGGATGGTCCTCAGGCACATTTCCTCCCATCCTTGACAATTTAACAGAGTTGACTCAATAGAAGAATAGTGGATTATCAGCTATTGAGATCACTCTGCCACGAAGGACCTTCCATTGCTGCATAGGCACAAAGATGTTTCCTGTGCCTCATTCTCTCATAAATATGCAGGGCATTTCAAAGATCAAATTCTTCTTATTAGAACATTTGCCAGGGTGCATACAGTCTAACTCTATCTGGTCTAAGTGTACCTCTGGCGGGAGTTGGGGGGGAGCCTAGAGGTTCCAGTGTGCTCTGTTACTTCACCAATTATTTTTTCTTAACAAACTGTTTTATATTTCTACTAGCTGGAAGTGTGCACCACTTGCACAAGAATTGGCAACACTGAAGGGACAAATACCACTCTGTCCCTGTGCTATGTGTTCGAAAGTGGCAGTGTTTAAGGGGCTTAGCCTAGAGATGAGAAATATTCCTTTTTAGGGACAGTGGTTGTAGGGAGACTAAAACAATGGCAGAACTACTGAGAGAGCCACTTTTTCTGCCATGGGCAGGGGACCACAGTGTTATTTCATAGCCCAGGATCAAGCTGAGTGGCCAGTGTCCAGAAGCTCTGGAGTAGGCAAGGTAACCATGGACTCTGGAAGCCCAGGAGCCTGTGGTGGCTGTTCACCCATGTCCAAAGACTGGAAGCAGTGGTATTAAGCCACTATCGGCCCCAAACACGGAAGCCTTTCTAAAGTGAACAGTAGATATGTCACAAAAGGAAATCACGGATAACTGGGACTACAGTTAGCCAATGAAAGGGAGGCTAGATTTTGCAGAGTCTGGGGAAAACCTACATGAATGATAATGTATTATGGCTAAAAACTGGAAGATTACACAATTATAAGGATGCCTCATTTTGGCGATTGCTGCAGACCTTTCTCATAGTATGAAAGGAGCATACCTGCTCATGAAAACAAAACAAAACCTGGAGTTGGTTTTTTTGTTTGTTTGTTTGTTTGTTTGTTTTTGCTATTTCTAGGGAGCAAAAACTCAAATAAATCAACTGACAGAATATAAATTCAGATTTAAGAGAATTATATTGACCTAATAAATTAGAAACAAGTCTAAGACCTAGTACAACAATCTGAATCCCCTCAGAGGAAGCCCTGCGAATTCCCAAACCAGAGCTAATATGGCTACTGTTTTGGCTTTTATTTTTGGATTGACTTGCTGTTTTTTATGTCAGCCTACATAACTGATGGGGATATCCAAGGTGTGTGAATGTATGTTCTTTTGATTAGGTAAATTCATTTACAGCCCTGTTATTGGATTCTGTAACAGCCAGTTACATGTATGGTCAAGAAAGTCTTGAATGCCTAAAGCTGACCAGGATTGTACAATGGAAACATTGTTCCTATGCTAAAAGGAGAACATGAATTTAGTTTTTTCATATAAGATTTAACATAGATGGGAATAGTATGCAATGCTATCTTCCACTTTAACAGCCTTATCTGGCTGGTAAAAGTTACTGATGCTATAAACCACAGAGGAAGTAGTCATCATTGTTCCCACTGTGTCTGACATCATTGCAAATTTCTGACACCACTGGCAGTTGGCGTGCTGTTCTGAATATTGCTAATGCTCTCTTTTTTAAATACCTTCCCTGAAATACAGTTATGTCAGTTTGTCTTCATCTGAAAAGGCATTCAATACACTTCTGCGGCTTGATATCCCAAACTACCCAAACTATGTTATTTGCTTGCTTACCAACTCTAGAATTCTGTATGCTGGTTGAAATTTAACCATCCTATTACACTGATGATGTATTGTTAATCTTAGAAATGCTATTAAAGACTGTTGAATCACAGATCTGTACCTCTGAAACAAATAATGCAATATATGTTAAGAAAAAAAAAAAGAAGATAGCAGGAGGGGAAGAATGAAGGGGGGAAATCAGAGGTGGAGACGAACCATGAGAGATGCACTCTGAAAAACAAACTGAGAGTTCTAGAGGGGAGGAGGTGGGGGAATGGGTTAGCCTGGTGATGGGTATTAAAGAGGGCACGTTCTGCGTAGAGCATTGGGTGTTATGCACAAACAATGAATCATGGAACACTACATCAAAAACTAATGATGTAATGTATGGTGATTAACATAACAATAAAAATAAAAAAAATGCCTTCGTTACATTGCAAGACATCCAAGCTAGTTGATTATATATGGGTCATGAATGGGCTCAATATTCTAAGGCTCTGCATCCCAATGATTGCCTCAGAGCCTGAGAGGACATTCCATATCCTCCTATTAAGAAAGAAAAACAAAACAAAACAAAAAAAGCTATGCCTTTAGCCACTAATTACAAAGACAGAGGCCTGATCCTTGATTGGGCCTTTATATTTTGAAAATATAGCTGGGTGTTTTAGTAAATTCTCCAGACCTGGGTGTATTACTAAATTCTACCAACTCAACAAACAGATTTGAATGAATGCCCTACAACAAGGAATTTTGGAACCAATCTTGAGAACAATAAAATAGAGTCTTCTCTGAAGCCATGTATTTCCTTCAGAATCCATAAAAGTACAGGTGTCAATGACCATAAATTTTTAGTGTTTGGTCACAAAAATTTTAGAGCTACTTGGTGTCTTTGGCATTGATACTCTCCTGTACTTTAAGTTTTGGAGTACAGCCCTCCTCCCCCTACCCTACTGTTCTGTGGCAAGTGAACCTGCAACTGGGCCCTAGTAAGGATAAATCATTTCTCTGGTACAAAGTCAGGACTTTCAGGAGTTTTGCCCAATATCCTGACTCTGTAATGGGTTCTCTTTAAATCAAAATCACATAAGCTGCACAAGTCCCCGAGTTTCACTGTGAAATGGAAATTGCACCTATGATCAAGAGATAGCCTCCATGCATTTTAATCTAAACAAGCCACCTGGGGAGATAATAAAATTAAAACTAAGAAAAAAAACAACAGAAAACTGAACCAAATCTACAGGAGCTCTAATTTAGCCAGTTATCATTATATTTATAATAATAAGTAAATGCTTGCTTAATGGGGACCTCATCTATACAACTTGCTGCCCTACCAAACATAAGCTATTATTTTCTTACTGTATAGAATTAAGTAATTATAAAAACTTTGGCAGAAATCTCAAAACTATAAAAATAAACAAACGTAAATCCTACAACTAAAAATCGTAGCTAAAGCAAAAAAAAAAAATCAAGAACTAAAATGAAGCTGAGCAGACATAACAGGAGAGAGTAGGTAAACTGCAAAATGGATGAGAAGAAAATACTCAGGATGAGGTATGGACAGATAAATGGCTGAAAAATGTGGAAGGCAAAATAAATTCATAGGAGATAGAGCAAAATGGTCTAATATTCACCTAATCAGCTTCTGTAAGGGAGAGGATAGAGGATTTGGGCAGAAGTAATATTCAAGGAAATAATGGCTAAGAATTTTCTAAAACTTTACACATAATAAACTCTCTCAAATTTTTCTTGAACCACATACTGGTTTCTGGGGGTCTGGAGGTTTTTACCACCAAATTAAATGACACTTCTACAAGGAAAAATGATACTGGTTCCAATAAATTTGAGATAAGGCATTGGAAATTTGGGCTCCTTATTACACATGAGAACGCAATTTGTGTTTGTTTTGTTAAAATGTAGACATATTACATTGTTGGGTAAATGACTAATTTTCAATAATAAATAATATTTCTACTACAGTAATGGGATTACCTAAGTGTTATATTGTGTTGCCATTGGTAAATGTTAACTGAACCTTACAGGGCAAGACCCACATGGACTTAGATTTATCAGTAATAGAGATATCTGGCAAAAACTCTTGATAAAGTATTGGCCTAATGCCTGTAGAACAAGGAGATGGGTAAAGGAATGGCCTCTTAACTAGCTGCAGGGATTAAGACTCACTAATGTTATTCACAGTAATTTTTTTCTTAAAATTAAATAGAATTTACGATAATTGAATGTTGTGTTTGCTTTCCCCAAATATTCTATACAGGCTATATTAGTAATGTCTGAAAATTTCAAGGTTGCAGAATGACGTTAACATCATTATTGGGTTTTTGATACTGGAAACAGCGTATACCATGGAACTGTATTGTTAACTGTTAACAGAATGAATTGACTGAATGTCTCTTTGAGGAGAGAGTAAGTGTTCTTAACTATACCCAGGGTAATATTATGTATGTGGATAATATGAAAAAATGTCCACGATCAAAGTACTGAATGTACTATTCCTAATTCCTGCATACTCTTCATCCTTCTTGTCTATTCAGTCATGTCAAATAAGCAATAATTTATAACATGTAATGACCCCTTCCTCTTACTCTCATCACTGACCGGAGTTGATTGACTCTAATATAAGAAAGTCAATCTATAAACTGATTAGATACATAGGGTTTATGTACTAACTAAACAAAAAACCTCAGCATATCTTTTTTGGTTGAATAGAGATTTGGGAAAATGAAGAGTCAATCAGTGATAGAACTGGAGTCTAAATATTGTGTAAGGATAGATCTGGAGAAGCAATTATAGCCAAATTGCTGGTCCCATGAGTTATTATTGCAGGTTTATTCATATCCTTAAAATTTTCTACAGTAAATATTTGTGATAAGGTATGGGAGATTTAGAGGATCCAGTCTCTATTTGTCCAGGGAGGGGGGAAGCTAAAGACAATGATGGTGTATTTATATATCCTTTCAGTATCAATATTCACAAAATTGAGAATAGATTTAATAATGGGAATTTCTAACTTTGAATAGAGGCAATGGTGAAAATACAAACCAAGTTTTTTCATGCTTCTCTTTAAAGTTAGAATTAATTTATTACAACTTAGAACTTTGAAATGAGGATAAACTAAGAGGAAAAAAGCAAATCCAATCTAATCCTCTCCCAAGTCAAATAAAACCTTATTAATTTTTTTCCAGACCTATATATTATTAAAGCATTGAGAAAATGGGAAAAGAATGAAAAGAATAAAAAGATCAGGAAATGCATAGTAAAGTCAAAAGAGGAAAGGGAATAAAAGATAACAGGTTTTTTTTTTTTAATTGTTGTTTAGTATTCTTTTTTTACCTTGAAGGATCAAGAACTGAAAATTGAAAGTTCCCAATTAAGCACAGAAACCAAATTTTATTTATTTTTTAAATTGAATTATAGTTGACATAGAATGTTACTTTAGTTTCAGTTGTACAATGTAGTGATTCGACCAGTCTGTATGTATGCTATGTTCACCACAGATGTGGCGACTATTACCATACAATGCTGGTACAATACTATTGATTATGTTCCCTATGCTCTACCTTTTGTTGCTGTCACTTATTTCGTAACTATGAGCCTGTATCTCTTCTCCCCTTCATCCATTTTTCCCATTCCACCAACCACCCTCCCCTCTAGCAACCATCAGTTTGTTCTCTCTTTACAGGTCTGTTTCTGCTTTTATTTGTTCGTTTATTTCTTAGATTCTACATATGAGTGAAATCATATGGTATTTGTCTTTCTCCGACTTATTTCACTTAGCATAACACCCTCTAGGTCCATCCCTGTTGCAAATGGCAAGATCTCATTTTTTTTTATGACTGATTTTTTTTAAGTATCTCATTATTTTTATTGAGTTTTACATTTTAATTTCAGTATAATTAACATACAGTGTTATATTCGTTTCTTGTGTGCAATACAGTGAGTCAGCAATTCTACACATTACTCAGTGCTCATCATCATAAGTGTACTCTGTAAACTCTATTCCCTGTTTTACCCATCCCCCCTCCCACATCTCCTCTGGTAACCAGCAGTTTGTTCTCTATAGTTAAGAGTCTGTTTCTTGGTTTGTTTCTTTCTTCCCCCACCCCCGGCCCGTGCCATGTTCATCTGTTTCGCTTTTTGAGTTCCACACGTGAGTGAAATCATATGGTATTTGTCTTTCTCTGACTGGTTTATTTCACTTAGCATTATGCTGTACCTCCATCCATGTTGTTGCAAGTGGCAAGATTTTATACTTTTTATGGCTAAATTATATTCCTCTGTGTGTGTGTGTGTGTGTGTGTATGTGTATGCACACCACCTCTTTATCCATCCATTTACCAATGGATACTTGGGCTGCTTCCATAATTTGGCTATTGTAAATAATGCTACTATAAACATAGTGGTGCATGTATCCCTTTGAATTCATGTTTTTGTATTTTTTTGGTAAATACCCAGTAGTGCCATTACTGAATTGCAGTGTAGTTCTATTTTTAACTTATTGAGGAAACCCATACTCTTTTCCACAGTGGCTGTACCAGTTTGCACTCCCACCAACAGTGTACAAAGTTCCTATTTCTTCACATCCTCCCCAACACTCGTTTCTTGTGCTTTTGATTTTAGCCATTCTGTTCAGCGTGAGGTGATATGTCACAGTAGTTTTGATTTGCATTTCCCTGATGATGAGTGATGTTGAGCATCTTTCCATGTGTCTATTGGCCATCTGTATGTATTCTTTGGAGAAAAGTGTGTTCATGTCTTCTGGCCATTTTTTAACTGGATTATTTGTTTTTTTAGGTGTTGAGTTGTATCAGTTCTTTATACATTTTGGATATTAACCCTTTATCAGAAATGTCATTTGCAATTATCTGTTCCCATTCAGTAGGTTGTCTTTTAGTTTTTTTTAAATTTTTTTATTCTTATGTTAATTGTTGTCTTTTAGTTTTATTGACTGTTTACTTCACTGTGCAGAAGCTTATTATTTTGATGTAGCCCCAGTAGTTTATTTGTGCTTCTGTTTCCCTTGCCTCCAGGACATATCTAGAAAAAAGGTTGCTACATCTGACATCAGAGAAATTACCATCTGTGCTCTCTTCTATTTTTATAGTTTCAGGCCTCACATTTAGGCCCTTAATCCACTTTGAATTTATTTTGTGTATGGTGTAGGAAAGTGGTCCATTTTCATTCTTTTGCATGTAGCTATCCAGCTTTCTTAACACCATTTGTTGAAGAGACTTTTTCCCATTGTATATTCTTTCCTCCTTTGTCAAAGACTAATTGATCATATAAATGTGGCTTTATTTATAGCCTTTCTCTTTCATTGATCTGTGTCTATTTTTATGCCAGTACCATACTGTTTTGATTACACTGGCTTTGTAGTATACTTGAAATCTGGAATGGTGATATCTCTAGCTTTTTTATTTTTCAAGGTTGTGTTGGCTATTTGGGGGTCTTCTGTGGTTCCACATAAATTTTACAATTGCTTTTCTAGTTCTGTGCAAAATGTTGTTGGTATTGTGATAGGGATTGCCTTAAATCTGTAGATTACTTTGGATAGCATGGACATTTTAAGAAAATTTTCCTCCAATCTATGAATATGTGGAATATCTTTTAACTTTTTTGTGTCATCTTCAATATCTTTCATTTATGTTTTATAGTTTTAAGAGTAGAGGTCTTTCTAAAAAAAATAAAAATAAAAGAGTAGAGGTCTTTCACCTCCTTGGTTAAGTTTATACCTAGGGCATTTTATTATCTTTGGTGTAATTGTAAATAGGATTGCTCCTTAATTTCTCTTTCTGTTGCTTCATTATTAGTATATAAAAATGCCACAGATTTCTGTATGTTGATTTTGTATCCTGCAACCTTAGTGAATTCATTTATCAGTTCTAGTAGTTTTTTGGTGGAGTCTTTAGGTTTTTCTATGTATAGTATCATGTTGTCTGCAAGTAGTGATAATTTTACGTCTTCCTTACCAATTTGGGTGCCTTTTATTCCTTCCCCTCCCTGATTGCTGTGGCTGGGACTTCCAGTACTATGTTAAATAATAGTGGTCAGAGTGGACATCTCTGTCCTTTTCCTGACCTTCAGGGAAATGCTCTCAGTTTTTCTACCTTTGAATATGATGTTGGCTGTGGGTTTTCATATATGGCCTTTATTGTGTTGAGGTATGTTCCCTCTAATCCTACTTTATTTTTTTTGGTCACGAATAGATGTTGTACTGTGTCAAAAATTTTTTCTGCACCTACTGAAATGATCATATGGTTTTTTAAGTCCCTTCTTTTATTAATGTGATGTATCACGTTGGTTGACTTGCGTGTAGTGAAACACCCTTTCATCCCAGGGATAAATCCCACTTGATTGTGGTGAATGATTTTTTTAAATGTATCATTGGATTTAGTGTGCTAATATTTTATTGAGGATTTTTGCATCTGTGTTCATCAGCAATATTGACCTGTAGTTCTCTTTTTTTGTGGTATCTTTTTTTTTTTTAAAGATTTTATGTATTTATTTGACAGAGAGAGCACACATTTATCTGGTTTTGGTATCAGGGTAATCCTGGCTTTATAGAATGAATTAGGAAGTTTTCCTTCCTCTTCTATTTTTTGGAATAGTTTGAGAAAAATTGGTATTAACTCTTCTTTAAGTCTTTGGTAGAATTCACCTGTGAAGTCGTCTGGCCCTGGACTTTTATTTGCTGGGAGTTTTTTGATTATTGATTCAATTCCATTGCTGATTATCTGTTCAAATTTTCTGTTTCTTCCTGATTCTGTTTTGGGAGGTTATATTTTTCTAGGAGTTTATCCATTTCTTCTAGGTTGTCCAGTTTGTTGGCATATAATTTTCCATAATATTCTTTTATAATCTTGCATTTCTATGGTTATTGGTGGTTATTTCTCCCCTTTCATTTCTGATTTTGAGAACTCTTTTTTAATTAAAAAAATTTTTTTTGATGAGTCCGTCTAAAGGTTTATCAATTTTGTTGATCTTTTCAAAGAACCAGCTCCGGGTTTCATTGATCCATTCTATATCTTTAGTTTCCATTTTGTTTATTTCTGCTCTTATCTTTATTATTTCCTTCCTTCTACTGGTTTTGGGTTTTGTTTGTTGTTCATTTTCTAGGTCCTTTAGATGTATGGTTAGGTTGTTTACTTGGGATTTTGTTCCTGAGGTAGGCCTTTTTGCTAGTAACTTCCTTCTTACAACAGTTTTTGCTGTATTCCATAGATTTTAGACCATTGTGTTTTCATTTTCATTTGTCTACAGGTATTTTTTTTTATTTTGTCTTTGATTTCTTGGTTGACCCATTAATTGTTTAGTAGCATGCTATTTAACCTTCATGTATTTGTGTGCTTTTCAGGTTTTTTCTTGTGGTTGATTTCTTATTTCATAGTGTTGCAGACAGAAAAGATTCACAGTATGACTTCAATCTTTTTTTAATTTGTTGATGCTTGTTTTGTGACCTAATATGTGATCTATCCTGGAGAATATTCCATGTGCCCTAAGAAGAATGTGTCACTGATGCTTTAGGATGGAATGTTCTGAATATATCTTTTAGATCCATCTGGTCCAATGTGTCATTCAAAGTTATTGTTGCTCTGTTGATTTTCTGTTTGAATGAGATGTCTGTTCATGTAACTGGAGTGTTAAGTCCCCTACGATTATTGTATTAGTATCAGCTCTTTCCTTTGTTTGTTATTATCTGCTTTGTGTATTTAGCGGCTCCCACATTGGGTGCGTAAATATTTACAGTTGCTTTATCTTTTTGTTGGATTGACCATTTATGATTATATGGTGTGTTTCTTTGTCCCTTGTTAAAGCTTTTGTTTTATAGTCTATTTTGTACAATACAAGTATTGCCACTCAGGCTTTCCTTTGATGTCCATTTGCATGATAAATATTTCTCCATCCTTTCACTTTCAGTCTGCATGTGTCTTTAGGTCTGAAATGAGTCTCTTACAGTCAGCATATAGCTGGGTCTTTTTTTTTTTTTTCTTTTTACCCATTCTGTCACCTTGTGTTTTTTGATTGGAGCATTTAGTCTATTTGCATTTAAAGTAATTATTGATATGTGTGTATTTTTTGCCCTTTTGTTATTTGTTTTATGGTTGTTTTTGTAGTTCCTTTCTGTTCCTTTCTTCTCTTGCTCTCTCCTCTCATGATTAGTTGGCTTTCTTTAGCAAAATGTTTGGATTCCTTACCCTATATTTTTTTCATATCTCTTACTGGGTTTTGATTTGTGCTTGCCATTCAATTTATATATAACATCTGCATATAGCAGTGTATATTAAGCTGATGGTTGCTTAATTATGAACTCATTCTTCTTTCCCCTCCATGTTTCACATATTTAGTATCATATTATACAATCTTTTATTTTATGCTTCTCTGGTTTTTACAGGTATAAATAATTTTTTTTTTTTGCTTTTGCTTTTGTGCTTTCTGTGTTTCTTACTCTTACTTATGATTTTTGTTTTTCACTCAGAGTCCCTCTTAACATTTCTTGTAGGGCTAGTTTCAAGGTCATGAGTTCTTTTAACTTTTGTTTGTCTGGGAAGCTCTTCATTTGTCCTATTCTGAATGATAGCCTTATTAGATAGAGTATTCTTACCTGTAGATTTTTTCCCTTTTAGCATTTGAATATATCATGCCAATTTTTTCTGGCCTACAAAGTTTTTTTTTTTTAAGATTTTATTTTTTATTTGACACAGAGAGAGAGAGAGAGAGAGAGACAGCGAGAGAGGGAACACAAGCAGGGGGAGTGGGAGAGGGAGAAGCAGGCTTCCCACTGAGCAGGGAGCCTGATGCGGGGCTCCATCCCAAGACCATGGGATCATGACCTGAGCCAAAGGCAGACGCTTAACGACTGAGCCACCCAGGCGCCCCAGGCCTGCAAGTTTTTGCTGAAAAATCAGTTCATAGCCCTATGGGGTATATATTTGTATAACTGTCTTCTTTCCTCTTGCAACCCTTAAAATTCTTCCTTTATCACTATTTTTTTTTGCCATTTTAATTACCGTGTGTCTTGGTGTGGTCCTCCTTTGGTTGAATTTGTTGGGGACTCTCTGTGCATCCTAAATCTGGATCTCTGTTTCCCTCCTCAGATTCAGGAAGTTTTCAGCTATGATTTCATCAAATACATTATCTGCCTTGTTTTCTCTCTCTTCTCCTTCTGGGATCCCTACAATGTGAATGTTGTTATGCTTGATGGTGTTGCTGAGTTCTCTAAGTCTATTCTCATTATGCAGTATTTGTTTCTCAAGCTGTTCAGCTTGATTTTTTTTCCCCATTACTCTATCCTCTAGGTCACTTACACATTCCTCTGTTTCCTGTAGACTACTATGTATTCCATCTACTGTATTTTTAATTTCATTTATTGAGTTCTTCATCTTTGATATGTTATTTTTTATCTCTTTTCCAAGGGTCTCACTGATGTCCTTCACCATTTTCTGAAGTCCAGTGATTATCTTTATGATCATTACTTTAAATTTTCTATCAGGCATATTACTTATTTCTATTTCACTTAGATCTTCTGCTGTGATTTTTCCTGTTCTTTCATTTGGAATGTATTCTTGTCTCCTCATTTTTTCTTGTGTCTGTTTCTGTGTCTTAGAAAAGTCAGCTATGTCTTCTGCTCTTGGATGTAGGGGCATTATGAAGTCCTGTAGTGCCCTGCAATGCAGTGTTCTGTGTTCACCAGAACCTAGCACTTCAGGGGAGTCATCTACATGTGTTGTTTGCATCCTCCTGTTGTGTCTAAGTCACTTTTCCTTTCAGTCTAGATATCTGCTATGACTCTGCCTGTTGAGGGCTATGGTTACTTTCTTGTGGTGTTAGTGAGACCTAGACAGGCTGGCTCTGAGGGGGTGTGCCTGCAGAAGGGCTCATGGGCAAAGTGGTGGTGTTAGCAAAATTTGCACTGAGCTGCTAGTCCTGGGCTAGATCCAAGAAAGTGCAGTCACCTCAGTGGCCGGGGGCACAGCACAGAGAGATTGAAGCAGGGCAAACATATGCCACTGTGGCATCTGTGCACGTGTTGTTTGGGGAGGGCATGTACATACAATGTTAGCAAAATGTGCGCTGAGTCCAAGGCAGAGGCCAGCAAACTTGGAGTAGGTGAGTCCTCAGTAGAATGTATGGGCAGGGAGCACCGCTAGCAGGTTAAGTAGTGAGGGGCTATGCAGTGCTGCCCCCTGCAGATGGCCCTGTGTTTATGCTGGGTGTCAGGGAAAGCAAATAGCACCTGCCAGCTTCTTTGTTCCCAGGGAAGTCTTACAACACACCCCAAAATCAGTGTAAATGGATCTTCCTCCCATTTGTCCCGGGCATTATGTGAACTCTTGCTTCTATGTTGCCTCTCAAAAAGCTCCTGTCTCTTTAAGGAAGGGACCCAGCTGTCACTTGCCCTCCTGGCTCACCCAGTGCTGAACCAGCTAACTCTTAAAGCTCCAAATTTCCAAGTCCTAGTGATTATTCAAACATAGAATTCAGCCCCTCTGGTTTTCAAACCAGACATTATATGGATTCATCTTCCCTGTGTGGGATCTCTGGTGGGGGGAACCACTTTTTCCCCTAACCGTACCTGCAGCTTTCTCTCTCCTGTTGGCAACTTCTGATTACCATTTCTGCCCCTTTCTAACCTCTCACTCAGATGAGGCTTCTTCTCTACATTTAGTTGTGGAGTGTTTTGTTTGTTGTTACTTTGTTGTTGTTGTTCTTAGAGAGTGTGCACATATGAGTGGGGAGAGGCAAAGGGAGAGGGGGAGAGAGAATCCTAAGCGGATCCAACACAGGGCTCAATTTCACAACCCTGAGATCATGACCTGGGCCAAAATCAAGAGTCAGATGCTTAACTGATTGAGCCACCCAGGCGCCCCAATTGTGGAGTTTGTTCTGCCAGAGTTCAGATCATTGCCCAGTTTATTTACACAGATGTGAGGTCTTACTGTAAACATGGAATGGGGTGAGCTTAGGGTTCTCCCACTCCACCATCTTCCCAAGCTCCTCTCCCACATCATCTATTTATATATAGACACACACGCACACACACATTCCTTCATCAGTTCATCTATTGATGGACACTTGCATTTCTTCCTTATCTTACCTGTTGTAAACAATGCTGCAATAAACATAGGGGTACATGTATCTTTTTGAATTAGTGTTTTTGTTTTCTTTGGGTAAATACATAGTAGTGAAATGAGTGGATAATCTGGTATTTCTGTTTTAATTTTTTGAGGGAACTTCACATTGTTTTCAACAGTGGCTGCACCAATTTATATTTCTACCAACAGTGCACAGGGCTTCCTTTTTCTCCATATCCTTGTTAACATTTGTTATTTCTTGTCTTTTTGATTCTAAGCATTCTAAAGGGTGTGAGATGTTATCTCATTATGGTTTTGATTTACATTTCCCTGATGATTAGTGATGTTGAGCATCTCTTCATGTATCTGTTGGCCATCTGTATGTCTTCTTTAGAAAAATGTCCATTCAGGTCCTTTGTCCATTTTTAAATTAGATTATTATTATTAGGTATTGAGTTATGTAAGTTCTTTATATATTTTGGATATTCATCCCTTATCAGATACATGATTTGAAAATAACTTCTTCCATTTAGTAGGTTGCCTTTTAGGTTTTTAAAATCATTTTATTTTATTATATTTTTTTATCATGATAATTGTACTATTTAATCCCCATCATCTTTTTCACCCACCCTCCATCCACCTCCTCTCTGGTAACCATCAGTTTGTTCTCTATAGTTAAGAGTGTTTTCTGATTTGTCTCTCTCTCTTTCCTTTTGCTCATTTGTTTTCTTTCATAAATTCCACATATGAGTGGGATCATATGGTATTTATCTGTGATTGGTTTTTTTCATTTACCATTATACTGTCTACCATCCGTGTTGTTGCAAATGGCAAGATTTCATTCTTTCTTATGGCTTATACACACACACCACCTCTTCTTTATCCTTTCCTCTCTTGATGGACATGAGGGCGGCTTCCATAATTTGACTATTGTAAATAATGCTGCAATAAGCATAGTGATGCATATATCCCTTTGAATTTATATTTTTGTATTTTTGGGTAAATACCCAGTAGTGCCTTTACTGGGTCATAAGGTAGTTCTATTTTTTATTTTTTTGAGGGACTTCTATCCTATTTTTCCACAGTGGCTGTACCAGTTTGCATTCCCACCAACAGTGCATGTGTTCCTTTTTCTCCATACCCTCTCCCACACTTGTTTCTTGTGTTTTTGATTTTAGCCATTCTGACTAGCATGAAGTGAGTGATACGTCTTGTGGTTTTGATTTGCATTTCCCTGATGATGAGTGATGTTGAGAATCTGTCCATGTGTCTATTGGCCATCTTTATGTGTTTTTTGGAGAAATGCGTGTTCATGTCTTCCCATTTTTTAATCAGATTATTTGTTTTTCAGTGTTGAGTTGTATCAGTTCTTTATATATTCTGGATACTAACCCTTTATCAGAGATGTCATTTGCAAATATCTTCTCCCATTTAGGGGGTTGTCTTTTAGTTTTGTTGACTGTTTCCTTCACTGTGCAGATATCTTTTTTTATTTTGATGTAGTCCAAATAGTTTATCTTTTGCTTTTATTTTCCTTGCCTCAGGAGACATATCTAGAAAAATGTTGTTACAGTTGATGTTAAAGAGATTACTGCCTGTACTCTTTTCAAGGACTTTCATGGTTTCAATTCTCAAATTTGATCTGTAATCTATTTTGAGTTTATTTTTGTGTATGGTGAAAGAAAGTGGTCCAGCTTCATTCTTTTGCATGTGGCCGTCCAGTTTTCCTCACACTGTTTGTTGAAGAGACTGTCTTTTTCCCCATCCCTTTTTCATTCCTCCTTTGTTAAAGATGAATTGACCATAAAATTGTGGGTTTATTTCTGGGTTTTCTGTTCTATTCTGTTGATCTACATGCCTATTTTTTTTTAAACTGATATGGAGTAATGATTTTATTTTAATTTTATTATGTTATATTAATCACCATACGTTACATCATTAGTTTTTGATGCAGTATTCTGTGATTCATTGTTTGCGTATAACACCCAGTGCTCCATTCAATATGTGCCCTCTTTAATACCCATCACCAGGCTAACCCATCCTCCCACCCCCCTCTCCTCTAGAACCCTCAGTTTGTTTCTCAGAGTCCATAGTCTCTCATGGTTTGTCTCCCCCTCTGATTCCCCCCCCCCTTCATTTTACCCTTCCTACTATCTTCTTTAACATCTAATGTATTATTTGTTTCAGAGGTACAGGTCTGTGAGTCAACAGTTTTACACAATTCACAGCAGTCACCAAAGCACATACCCTCCCCAATGTCTATCACCCAGCCAGCCCATCCCTCCCACCCCCCACCACTCCAGCAACCCTCTGTTTCCTGAGATTAAGAATTCCTCATATCAGTGAGGTCATATGATACATGTCTTTCTCTGATTGACTTATTTCACTCAGCATAATACCCTCCAGTTCCATCCACGTCATTGCAAATGGCAAGATTTCATTCTTTTTGATGGCTGCATAATATTCTATTATTCTAATAATATTCTATTCATAATATTCTAATATTCTATCATTATTATATCTATCGATATATATACCACATCCTCTTTATCCATGCATCTGTCGATGGACATCTTGGTTCTTTCCACAGTTTGGATCTACATGCCTATTTTTATGCCAGGATAATACTGTTGTGATTACTATTGCTTTGTCATATAACTTTAAATCTGAAATTGTCATACCTCCAGTTTTGTTTTTCTTTTTCTAGACTGCTTTGGCCATTTGAGGTATTTTGTGGTTCCATACAAATGTTAGAATTGTTCTAGTTCAGTGAAAAATGCTGTGGGTATTCTGATAGAGATTGCATTAAATCTGCAGATTGCTTTGGGTAGTATGGAGTTTTAACAACATTTGTTCTTCCAATCCATGCATGGAATGTCTTACCATTTCTTTGCATCATCTTGAATTTATTTCATTAGTGTCTTATACTTTTCTGATTATAGATATTTTACCTACCTTTTAGTTTTGTTGATAGTTCTGATGGTGCAAAACCTTTTTATTTTGGATAGTCTGGATAGTTTATTTTTGCTTTTGTTTCCCTTGCCTGAGACAACATATCTAGAAAAATGTTGCTAAGTCCAATGTCAAGGAAATTACTACCTATGTTTTCTTCTAGGAGTTTTATGGAAAAATCATTTTGTCTCATAATTTCTGACAAATATAATTTCTTCACCTACTTACACATGTACATGCACATGCCATAAAGACCTTCATCAATGCTGTTTGTTCATCTTAGGTTGAAAGTAACTTTAAAAGGGTCTGTGTTAAGCATATTTGTGGACTGTGTTAGAACTGGAAGATACAGTAGGCACTTAGGCATAGAGTTTACTCATCTCAAGAATTCAGTAATTTTTTTCTCTCTCTCTCTCACAATGCTAGGACAACTACATGGTGCTCAGCTCTCACCACATAGAGAAATATTTCTTTCGAAGTGCATTATTTGCATCTTTCATCTTCTTACCAAATCCTCTGGATTATCTAATATTGTCATAAATCTCCTCCTCCTCAAAAAATACTTTTCCCTTGGTTTATGATTTACCTCTTAACATTCCAGCGAAGTCTCGTTTCTTCATATGTATGGAATTCTCAAACATTAATCTCCAAACTCAGTTTTTCTTAGTTCTTTTCCACGATTTTAATTCGCATCTCTGTGAATATTTCACAAATTCTTATTTTCATTTTAAACAAATCAATTGTGTGTTTTTTTTTTAATTTCAAAGCACCATGCATATGATCTTACATCAGTCTCTTTTTTAAGATTTATTTATTTATTTATTTGAGAGAGCGAGAATGAGAGAGAGAGAGAGAGTACATGAGAGGGGGGAGGGTTAGAAGGAGAAACGGGCTCCTCACCAAGCAGGGAGCCCGATGCGGGACTCGATCCCGGGACTCCAGGATCATGACCTGAGCCGAAGGCAGTTGCTTAACCAACTGAGCCACCCAGGCGCCCCGTATCTTGTATCAGTCTTAATGAGTGCTTGGTGTTAGAAGAAGCAAAAAATATCACTCATCTATCCTAAGTTTTGAATTAATTTGCACATAGGACAAAATAATAAGTAGACTGAGAAGCCAAATCTAACTTTTATTAATGTCAAATCTGTTTTGGAAAATGTGGCTTACACATAATCTTAATACTGAGACTCAGAATCAGACAGATTTAACCACCTATCACTGACAGCTCTGAGCTGGGGCAAGGGTCTCACTGAGGGGATCAAGTGTGATTCTCTAGAACTACTGGAAATGGGACAGAGCAGAATACTCTTTAGATACAGCTCACCCCAAAGGAAATAAAGAGGAAGGGTCTGGGATATTCTGCTAAAATTCTCTCTAAATCATTCTTCTATCCTTTGAGGGGAGTAAGTCAAGGCTGAGGGAAGCCAGGAAGGCTAACCTAAGGATACTCCCTCCACAGGGGAGGAAACACTAGGAAGCAAAAGAATAGATATTCACACCACCAAGAATTATAACTGAATTAATTCACTACCAGTTCTTTTTTAACCCTTTCCTTTAATGTTGTAAGGTTTTTTGTTTGGTTTGGTTTTGTTTTTTTGCTGAAGAAACTGGGTATCTCAACTTCATACTCTGAGGGGTTTTTATTTGTCTTACATTTCATTACACGTTCTCTTGTTTTGACTATTTACCATTTTCTTTTCTTTCATTTCCAACCAATCATACATTCTGTACTCTTCAACTTATGCCTGTGTTATTGTGATGATCTTCCTCACTTATTTTTCTTCCTTCATTACATCTGCCTTCAATCTGTATTTCAGGGTAACAAGAGTCATCTTTTATATATATGATTTTCATTCTATTTATCTATTTCTTTCTTTCTCTATTTTACATATTTAGAGAGGACGTCTTCTAAATGAGATTAGGCTGAATTATAGTTAATAGTGGTTAAGAGCATAAGCAATGGAATCATGGAGACTGAGCTAAACTTTCATCTTTGCCAGTAAATGGCAACAGAAAATTGAGTAAATTAGTTTTCTCTCTGAGAATGAGAAAAAATAATTCAAACAGATCAATAAGCAATAAAGAAACTAAAATGATCATTGAGGTTTTCCTTTCTCAAAAGGCTACAACCTGAGGAAGATTTGTGTATGAGTTCTATGAAACTTTGAAAAATAGCTAATTTTCTATTAATGAAAATAAATGCAAAATTCGTAAATAAGTTGTTGGCTATATAAACGTAATGCATTTGTAATAACATATTATGAAAAAATTGGTTTTATCACAAAATGTAAGTTTTTGAAATCATAAAATTGATTAGTGTATTTAATGACAGATATTAACAGATTAAAAGAAAAATAATTTATTTCAACCAATGTAGAAAAAAATTGATAAACAATTTTTTTTGCTAAAAATTAAACTTTTAGCATATTAGAATAAGAAGGGAAATTCCTTAATTTGAAAAGGCTTTATTATATCCCAAACCCTAATGAAATATTGCATTCATTCCTTTTAAGTTAGGGAGCATGACAAAGAGGCTTATTATCTACCTGCACATCAGTATTTAAAAGAAAATTGAAAATTCTAGCCAACTGCATAAAAAAAGAAATCTAGAAAACTGGCATAAAAATTGAAAGAGAAGAGCTATACCTCATGATTTATAGATTGTATGATTATCTACCTAGAAAAAAATAACCAACAAAATCAACAATTAGGACTAATTAGTGCCATTCATTAGTTCTGGAAAGAAAAACAATCTACTAAAGCAATAACGAAGAAGAAAAAATAGTGAAGTGAAAGAAAGGGTTTTTATAATAACAAACTATAAAATATCAAGGATTTTACCTAATTAAAATTACAACATAAGTGTCTGAGGACATAGATAGTAGATAATCAGGCATTATGGGGAGACATTCCATGCACTTAGATGATGAGTTAATACTATGTTAATGTCAATTCACAACCATCACCAGGTCATGCCCAGTGTCACTGTGCATCTTCCTAGATAATGTTCACACAGTCACTCCACATAGAACTGAGTCTGCACTGAAACACACACTCCAGAATTACAGGATGGACAAAAAAAACTACTGAAAAAAGCTATACATGGTTGTAGAAAAAAAAAAAACTATGACATTTAGTGAGGAAAAAAAAAGTAATATGGATTTTCTTTTGTGCAATGCTATTAGAAAGCATATCTCCAAAACGCTATAAAGTAGATAAACAGGTGATGGAAGGTGATAGCTGGAATCCAAGGGGATTATTGATGTGACGTTTCTTAAGCAGGGTGGTTAGTGCATAGTTACTCATTTTATTATTATTTTTTAAAAAATACATACAAGCATACCCCATTTTATTGTACTCTGCTTTATTGCACTTTTTGGATATTGTGTTTTTTACAAATTGAAGGTTATTCCAGCCCTGTGTTGAGCAATTCTATCAGCACTATTTTCCCATTAGCATTTGCTCAACTCATTTGTGTCACGTATTTTGGCAATCCTTGTAGTACTTCAAACTTTTTCATTAGTATTTGTTATGATGATCTGTGATCAGTGATCTTTGCTGTTACTGTTGTAGTTGTTTTGGGGTGCCACAAATTGCACCCATATAAGACAGCAAACTTAACAAATGTTCCGTGTGTTCTTACTGCCTTACCAACCAGCCATTCTCCCATCTCTCTCCCTCTCCTTGGGCCTCCCTATTCCCCGAGACACAACAATCTTGCAATCAGCCCAGCAAATAAACCTACAAAGGCCTCTGAGTACTTAAGTGAAAGGAAGAGTTATAGATCTCTCACTTTAAATAAAAAGCTATAATTGATTAGTTTAATGAGGAAGGCACGTCAAAGCCCAGATAAGCTGGAAGCTAGGTCTATTGCACCAAACAGCTAGCTAAGTTGTGAATGCAAAGGAAAAGATCTGGAAGGAAATTAAAAATTGTACTCCAGTGAACGCGTGAATGATAAAAGTGCAAAACAGACTTATTGCTGATATGGAAAAAGTTTTGGTAATCTGCATAGTAGATCAAACCACCACAACATTCCCTTAAGCCAAAGCCTAATTCAGAGCAAGGCCCCAAGTCTCTTCAGTTCTATGGAGGCTGAGAGAGGCAAGAAAGTAGAAGAAGAAAGGTTTGAAATTTGCAGAGGCTTATTGATGAGGTTTAAAGAAAGAAACCATTTCCCTAACATAGAAGTGCAAAGCAAAGCAGTAAGTGCAGCTGGAGAAGCTTCAGCAAGTTCTCCCGAAGATCTAGTTAAGATCATTAATGAAGGTGGTTACACTAAACAACAGACTTTCAGTGAGACAACTTTCTGTGAGAAGCTTTCTATGAAACAGTTTTCTATTGGAAGAAGATGGCATCTAGGACTTTCATAGCTAGAGCAGAGAAGTCAATATCTAGCTTCCGATCTTCAAAGTACAGCCTGACTCTGTTGCTAGGGGCTAATGCAGCTGGTGACCTTAAACTGAAGCCATTGCTCATTTTCCATTCCAAAATCCTTGGGCCCTTAAGAATTATGCTAAATCTACTTTGCCTGTGATCTATAAATGGAACAACAAAGCCTGGATGACAGTGCATATATTTATAATATGGTTTACTGAATATTTTAAGCCCACTGCTGATACCTACTGTTCAGAAAAAAAGATCCCTTTCAATATATGTCTGCTCATTGACAATGAACCTCGTCATCACCCAAGAGCTCTGATAGAGACGGACAATGAGATGAATGTTTTCATGCCTGCTAACACAACATCCATGCTGCAGTCCAGGAATCGTGGAGTCATACATACAGACATTTCTCAAAAAAAGGAAGCCTGAGTTACCAAAAAAGAAATGAAATCTTTTAGATGCTCTGCCTTGCTAGGAAACAGATAAATGCAACCTGGAACTACAATGTGATCACACGCTCAAGAAATTAGGAAACATTAAAATATTATACTACAAGTATTAGTGAAAATGTAAAATATTGTGAACACATTAACTTTCCTTGTGATACTATAAATCACTTCAACCGCTTTTTAAAAAACTTTGGAAATTAGCTTAAAAATGGATACATATTTTACCTAGAATTTATTTCCTAGGAAGAGTCAAATTTAGATAAATATTTTTAGGTACAAGAATGCTCATAGCTGTATTTTTTCTTTGTAGTAGAAAAATAAAAAAGCCTTGAGGTAACACAAATTAATAAATGTGAACAGACTTTATATATATGTATATAATTCTCAGAAACTCTGAGTGAAAAAGAAATTATAAAAAATAAGATGATGCAATTCATATAAATTTCATAAATATTTCATAGATATACACACATGTATAGTAAACATAAACAATGTCTTTCTAAGACTATTTACCTCAGAGATGTAGGAAAGGAACACAGTCAGGGAGAGTATCTTAGGTTGAGCTTCCTAGAAACAGAGGTTGAGATGGGTAATTTTGTGAAAGTTACTTAATAAGGGAATTCTTTCAGGGAAAGGAAGGTGAGGGAAGCAGGGAAAGGCAGAAGGAAGAAAGCTACGCAACAGTGGGGTCTCTGCTGGAAAGGAGATTCAGCCTGGTCCTACAGGAGAGCTGGAGCACAAATTATACATCATAGGACACCACCACACTGGCTTCACCCTGATTCCTCCTACCCCCGTGTCAGTTGTTGGTCAAGAGTTGCTGGCACGGAACATCCTGAGGGAAAAGGCTGCTTTTTGGTAAGCAAAGTCCTCCAGAAAATGGGCAGTTGTGATGTTTGCTGGCAGTACAGCAGCTAGTTGGTGGATGAACTCATTGATCCAGTGAAAGGGATCTGGGTGGAGTACAGAGAGCATCTATTATAGTCGACTATTTGTATCACTCAGGCCCTCTTGCTTGTCACATTTAGTTTGTTACATCCAAGCACAGCTTCTTTAGCATTCTGGTTGGCCACAATTTCCAGGAATCACATATAAGAGGAGGGTTTGTGGGATGAAGCTCTAGTTATTACATTTGTTCTTGAGGAATTAACTAATTATTCCTCATCTCTTTCTTCTACCACTTATTCTATATTTCCTTACTCCCTTGGCTAGCATTTATTCTCATCTAGATGGCTTGCCATCTAGGGGTGACCTTCTCAGAAGTCATTGGTTATGAGGCCCGTCTCAGGGGGCTCATAACCCCTGACTGCTATACTTGTGCATTTACAATTAAAAGTGGATATAGGCATATCACACTCCAGTAAACTGTCTGAGTGCCTGACATATTGGTTCATACCCTTCAGTTTGTAGCAGACATCTTACATCTTCATGAAGATTGGGGTCCGTTGGCCCTGCCAATATGGTAGCTCCTTTCTGTGCCTGCTGATCCACTGCCACTAGGAACTCAAAATGGCCAGGCAACAGCCTTTGCTTTAAATTTGATGGGACTCAAATTGTGTCCACTAGTGGAAGCATCCCTCTTCTGGGACCCAGTTCCCCCAGGAAGTCAGAACCTAAAACTGCAGGAACCACAAAGCATAAATTCCCCGTTAATCACTGCAGGTGATGTTGGATGTAACCACAATTATTTCCACCCCTTGTTTCCCAGACCTTTCTTTTCTGACATCTATCTACTGATAACATGGAATCATGTAACATATATTGGTTTAGGATATATGCCCTATCCTGAAGGATGACTGCCATCCTTCCAAGGGCATCCTCTCTAAGCTAGTGTCTCAGCTGTGCCCACAAGAGACTGGTAGTTTGTCAATACCTCGGCTTCTGAATGGTGGGATATATGGTATAAACACTGGGTAACATGGTGGTCCTTTGCTCATTGACACAACTCCTGAAGTCGGTTCCATGGCCTGAGGCAATGTTGAATGGAATCCCATTTTGATAAACCAGAATCTCCACAAGTCCTCTGATACTGATGGTGCCTGAGCCTTTGTAACCAGGAAAGACAAACCCATCCTCAGTATATTTGTCAGTTCCATCAGGATGAAATATTGTCACTTCCCAAAGTGCAAGGAGTTAGATATTGTCACCTTGCACTAAGTAGCTGGCTGATTTCATCAAAAGACAGTACTCCATTAAAGTTTAACTTTTGCCTCTGTTGTTGGATAGTTGAACATTCACCAGTGGCCGTTCCCAGATCAGCTTCGTTAAGAGTCCATGCTGTTGAGCTCATACATGGCCTCCACACAGCTACTTTGTCTGTGAGCCCGTTGCACAAGCACTGAGGACAAATGCTATCTGATATATATTGCCTTGGTGGTTTTATTCAGTGACTGTGTACCTTATACCAGGGGCTACTCTACTAAAATGATCACATCTGAAATAACAGTAATATTTGAGATTTGGTTAGATTTGCAGTAGTCAGCTTTTATCCACCACATCCTACCTGTTTTTTCCAGGGTCCAAACTGATGACTTAACAAGGAATATGAGGACCACCACCTTGCATTCTTGTGTCATCGGCGGTGGCATTTTTTTCTGTTATTCCTCATGAGTTGCAACTGCTTTGTATTTACTGTCTTGGCTGGTGGGTGCGGTTTCAGGGTATGGCAGGTAGAATTTTAAATTTTTAGAATGGCCCCCGTGGTAGAAAGAATAATGGGATCCTACCAATGACAGTGTCCGAATCCCCAGGATCTCTGAATATGTTAGGTTACATGGCAAAAAGGAATTAATGTGGCATATGGAGTTAAGATTGTTAATAAGTTTACCTTAAAATTGAGATAATGTAGATTATCCAGGTGGACCCAATGCAATCACAAAAGTACTTAGCAGGGAAAGCGGTAGGCAGAAGGAAACAGAGATGACAGTGTGAAAAAGATTGGGCTCGCTGGCTTTGGTGGGGGTGTAAGCCAAGGGATTAGGGCAGTCTCTAGAAACTAGGAAAGACAGAGGACAAACTCTCCCTTAGAGCCTCCAGAAGTAACTCAGTCCTGCTAGCATCTCGATTTCAGCCCAGTGAAACCTGTTTCAGACTTCTGGCTTCCAACCATAACATAATACATTTGTATTATTTAAACCACTAAATTTCTGTGTGTTTTCTCGATAATAGAAAACTGATACCAACCGCATGATCTTGGGCCCCAGGTGTTATTCCCATGATTCGGTTACATTATATGCCAAAAGACAGATTATCTGGGTGGGCCTAATCAAATCACACAAGCCCTTTAAAATCAGTGTTTTCACCAACTTGTGGCAAAATAAGTCGGATTCTATGAGACTGACTCAACATGAGGGAGGTCCTCCATTGGTCAGATAGAGGGGGCACAGAGCAAGGACAAGATGGATGCCTCTAGGAACTAAGATCTATCAAAAAACAAGAACCTCAGTCTTACAGCTAGCTGCAGAAAACTGAATTCTCTCCAAAACTTTAGTGAACATGAAAGTGGATAGATACTTCTCAAGAGCCTTCTGATAAGAGAACAGTTCAGCCTTATGAGACTTTTATTTTCATTTTTTAAAAGATTTTATGTACTTATTTGACAGAGAGAGAGAGAGAGAGAGCACACACAAGCAGGGGGAGCAGCAGGGAGAGGGAGATGGAGAGCAGGCTATCCACTGAGCGGAGAGCCCAACATGGGGCTTGATCCCAGGACCCTGGGATCATGACCTGAGCTGAAGGCAGGCGCTTAGCTGACTTAGCCACCCAGGCATTCCTGCCTTATGAGACTTTTGGCAGAGAGCCCGGTGAGCTCACCTGAACCTCTGACCTACAGAATTGTAGATTATAGGCCTGTTCATTTCAATCGTACATTTAAGAACGTGGGAAATTACTACTGGTTGAATCTATATGCCCAGTGGACCTACTAAAAGATGGACCCAAGCCTAAGCCAGAACTCCACTTATTGCCTGACTCCATTTATCCTCACTTTAGCAGGGGAGACATGAGGGTACTTTGACTCTCCAGATACCAGTGTCAGGTAAGAATCTATTCAACAGTCCTAGAAAGAGCTGAACATTCCTCATTTCAATGGATCTCATTCCTCCTCTTAATTATATCTCGGTTTGGGAACTGTCTTGTCAGTTTCCATGGAATTTTTTAATGTTTTTTCAACTTAGATTTTGAAAATCTAAGTAAATGACTGTTGGTTCCTTGGGGAAAAGAACTGGGGAAGTTACCATAGTGTACAATTAGCGTGCTGTTTGAGTCCTTAATGGGGACTTGTTCCCACCTTTAGTAATGGGTTCTGAGTTTAGGACTGGTTCAGGTTTGGAAACTGGGAAAAGGAACAGGATTTTCCATTTGTATAGCTGACCTCAGCCTTCTTATTTGTTCTTGATTTCTTTTGATTATAGATATTAAGAAATAACTTTGTTGGTGGCCCGTCTAATATGCCTTTGAGAAAACCATGTTCTACTAGCCATGACAATAGATCCCTACAGATCCATCTTTCCTATTTGCTATTCTGACCCTGCTGCTCTTTACAGTAATTATGTCCACTGTTTAGAGATAATATCATCTCACAGCTACTTAGGGAGACTTGTATTTTAAGAGCATCTCTTACCATCAATCCCAGCCTGCAGAGAGCAGCCATTGTGAGCTTCTCAACAATGCTAGTGCCCCCTTGCAATCTCCTGTCCTTATTTCTGTGGTAAATGGAATGTGTGCCAGCTCTTCCAGGAAGCACAATCACTTATTGTTTTCTTAATTCTTAAACAGTAGAACCATTCTAGAATCCCCTCACCTCTGAGGTTGGCACTTCTGGCACTTCTACTTTACTTATTTGGGCCATCACTTTTCTTAAGCTTCTGAAAGCCATACCCAGCAGTATACTTGGCCCTTCTCCTTAAGGATGTTAAATCTTGTGTCACAGGAGTGTGCCCCTGTATCCAGTTTTGTGTTCCACTTCTCTTGACCCGACAGCCTCAGAATTCACTCCCAGGCATATTCTTGTTTCCTGTTAGTACAAGGTAGCCAGATTCTGTCTGTGTTCTATCTTAGCAGGTCTAGAATACTGCCAGTCAGATTTTGCTGAAATTTGACCCCAATTATGTATGGATCAGGGAGCAAAGAATAGAGGTGAGAGCAGATCCTAAGGAATACAAACAAGCATTATCTTATAGGGTATCTATCAATCACCTGCAGTATTTGGGAACTCTGCATGGTCTTTAAGTGAGTGGGTCCCCCTATCTTCAACAAAAAGTTGTGGGCTACTTCTGCTGTCATATGGGGTCCAGGGGAGTCTGGGAGTTCAACTACCAAGGGCATCTATGCTGGATATGTCCATCCATCTATCCTGGATATGTTACTGGGGTTAATTATATCTCAGTTTGGGAACTGTCTTGTCAGTTTCCATGGAATTTTTTCCAATATTTTTTCAACTTAGATTTTGAAAAGCTTTTGTTTCAAGTTGGTTGATTCCTTCTAAAATGGACCCAGATAAAAGTGTTCATATTCTGTAAGTGCTTCTAGGAACTGACAAGAAAAGACCCAGGATTACTCTGACTTTATATTTACATCTAAGGGAAGATGAACCTATTCATCCAGGCAAGATTGAAAGTTGATGTCTAATGTTTAAAGTGTAGTTACAGGGCTTACACTCGAGAACCTCAGACCTAGAGATAAACGTGGAGTAAAAGTGCCACAAAAGGGCAAAGAGTCAGCTAGTGCTTTCATATTTATTATAGCCATCTGGGAAAAAGAGAGTCAGATTGGCTAACAATAGCTCACACAAATGGTGAGCTGATTCATTACTTTAAACTTATCAGAAATATGAAACAATTCCAGTGGCCATGAGCAAGAATTCTGGTAACCTAGATCTGTAGTGTCACAGGGCTCTGATAATTAATAGCACTAAGACCTTGGGTAAATTAATCAATCTCTGTCTCTCTTTCCTCTTTGGGGTCATGGGGATAATACCATCTTCAGTAAGCTATTGTGAAGATTAAATGAGATGATGTGTGACAAGCTTTAACACAGTGCCTAGGAACAATTAGGACTTGACATGATAATTTTAAAATTAAATTGCTCTATTTTTTTTCTCCCACTCTGGATGCAATTCTAGCTAGGCTTGATACATTTGGAGCTGTTGGAAGAATTCTATGCTATGATATTTGTAGAGATTCCTGTTAAAAGCAACAACATTGGCTCTTACTGATGAAGCAAAAAAAGCATTTTTTTTTTTTTTAATGGGCGGTTCATGGAAAATGCCAAGGTGTCTAAAGAACCAAACTCAAGACTCAGCTTCCAGGAACATTGCCCCAAACCATGCCACTGAGCTGGCTTGCTGACTAAACTCTGCCACTCCCAGCCTTCACACCCTTTTGCCAGGAACTGCAGCTTACTGTCATCCCCACCAGAATCATTTCAGAGCCAGGAATGCAATCTTGCAACCACTGCCCCTCAGAAAGCCAGCTCCCTCTGCTACTACCCTCAGAGCAAAAGTGAATTCAGTGCAGATTCTTCTTTGTGTGGCTCAGTGCTGAAGTAATTTTTTACATTAGCGATCTCTGATCTCATTAGTGGAGCCTAAACACCACAGATGAAGGAATCAAGTTTTGTGGGTTCTACCTTGGAAAAGCTCAAATCATAAGGGCGGAGAGTCTCCAAAATAATGAGGTTGTTCAAAAGTTGCCAAACAGCCAGAGAAACAGAAAATCATCTATTGTAAATCACTGTGCAGAAAGATTTTTTTTCTTCATGCTTCGAGCAACTACTGTTTAAATAAGAGCTATATTGATGGACTTGTTCTTAAGTGAAGGGTCTGCTTGATTTGTGGTGGTTTGCCTCTGAACCAGCTCAGAACATTTTGGCTGCTTGTCTCATGGTGTATTAGAATCCACTTCTTCCCCGTGCATTGTTCAGTAGAACATTTAAAACCCTATGAAAAAGCAGCATAGTAGATAATGTTAGCTTCTAAACTAGCTATTTGCATATATAACAAATCTAATAAATATTTATATTAGGATTTCACACCTAGAGTAATGGTTCCATTTCAGCATGAAGTAAAGGAAAATGACATATATAATAGCATGATAAGGTCAGTAATAAATTGGTGTTAGTTAAAAACCTCATTTTGTTCAGCATTATGAAATATCGAGTGAGTACTACATGACACATTCTAACACAGAGAATGCTACACGTTGGAATGAGGGAGCCATAGAAATATGCTATTAAAATTTCATAACCAAAGGAGAAAATAGTAGAAATAGTTAAAAATTCAATCTTTCCACTAATAGAGTTAACATAAAAAATTATGCTTTAAAATAATTTTAATAATAAAAATAAAACATAATAATCCTGAGATGCAATCTAAAAATAGTGAGAGAGTAAATATTTTACCTTTACTACATAGAAAAAAATAGCATTTTTTTTTCCCAGATGGGCCAGTTCATAGGAAGATATTTTTGCTTAAGTTACTATTAAATTTAATTTCTTGAACTTGGTACTCCTGAACATTTGCACCTAATGTGCATTGTAGGTTCATCTATTTTTAATTATAGTGAATGATAAAGATTTTTAAGTGAGGTTAGAGGAACTCAAGTTTATATGTCAAATTTACTAATGCTACAGCTGTAAATGAACAAGATTTTAACTTAAACAGGAACTGTTCTCTCTCCCAATTCAGCTGTCTAATATAATCTAACATTAATATTAGTTGGTTTGTTTTTACTAAGCACTTTCTGTCCCCCTTATTTTATGGGGAAGAGGAATCCGATGCTTGGCAAAAGAGAGTCACTTGACCAAGATGACAAGATTCGAATGTGTCAAAGCAAGGCTTTGGACGTAAACAGTCAGACTCTACATTTTCCTGCTTAAAACATTGGTAGTAATAATAGTTGGCAGTTTTATTGTAGGCTTTCCATGCACCTGGCACTATTGTAAGCACTGTAAAGGTATTATTTAACCTGCGCAACAAAACTGTGAGGTACATATGATTATCTTCATGTGCTAGATGAGCAAAAAGAGGCACAGACATGTTTAAGTAACTTGCCCAAGGTCACGCTGCTAGTAATGGGCAGATCTAAATTTTGAATCAGGCTGTCTGCCTCAGAACCCAGGCTACTAAATACCCCTCTCCCTCAAATGTAAATTGGTTTAAAGACATATTTCAGATTCTGATGTATTATGTCTAAAGTCTGAATCTCAAGTTCAAAATTACTTTTTTGTTTCTGTTTAAAATGATGGACATGTGATAGAAACTGGTATTACACCAGTGAAGAGGGTAGAAAGAGCCACGACCTGTACAAATTTAAAAAGCTCATGGGAGACAACTAGGAGAGTCGAGGGAGAATACAAGAGGTAGTGTTAATAGAGTGGAAATACAAGGACTTTTGGGAATTCATTCAGGGACATGACTTAATGTAATAGGCCAGGGAAGGTCTCCTGGCTTATCTAATGTTTAAATTAACCAGTGAATAATGGGCAGCTGTTATCCAGGGGCTTGTGGGGATGGATATCAGGCAGATATTAAAGGTGTGATGGTAAGAAATAATAATTTATTAGAGGAACTGAAAACAGTTTAATACAGTACCTCTGAAGGGATGGTGAGCATATCAGTGTTTGAGGGTGGAAAATGTGTTGGGAAGCATACATGGAGGGAATTCGAGAAGTGTGGTCTTTAACCTAATAAACATGAGAAATCATCAAGGAATATTTAACAAAGTAATGAATCATCAGTTTTGTGTTTTAGTAAGATTGGCCTGCAGAATGGAGGAATGACTGTAATGGAGCAAGACTAGAAGCAGACATGGCCGTTCCAAATGCCTAAACAAGAGATGCCGATGGCCTGTTCCAGGAGGTTTTCACTGGGAGGAGAGAGAGAGAAACAGATGGTAGAAATATTTAGGAGGTAGGATTTATCATCGTGACTGAGGAGATGAAGTTCAGGTTAACACCCAGTGTAGCAGCTAATGCGACACTAATTTCTAATCAGGGTTCCTGGGGTAAATGACAGAGCAGTTTACTAAAACAGGGAACACAGTAAGTAAGCAGGTTTTGGGGGAGGATGTGAGCTCAGTTTTCGAAAGGGAACTAAATGGATGGGTCATTAAGTAATAGAGATTACAAGCCAAAGAGAGAACTTTAAGCTGTGAATGAACATTTTGAAGGCATTAGTTGTAAACCAGGTATTATTAGGGAGAAATTCTAGAGAGGTTACCCATTTCTTTTTAGAGAACCACAAAGACAAAATGTTTTATAGGCTCCAAAAATGTGGAATTTTAACCAATTAAATACAGAATATATTCATCAAATTATAAATATTGCAATGGCCTTTTCATAAATATTTTTTAAATATAGTAAATTCATTATTAGAAGATCTGTTTTATTTTTTATATTGTTGATATCTGTTGTCTTTTGAATTGTTCATACTGCTTTACATTATAGAACATTAAGGCAAGGAAAGAACTTTAGTATTGAGAACCAAAGACAGGAATTCTGAAGAATAAAGGTGACAGTTTCCTTGTACTGAAAAGAATGAGCATGCTATCCTTGTAATGACTTTGCTTGCTTGCAGTAATGAGTGAATGACTTTGAATTATACGAAGGTTAATTAACTGGTCATTCTTGATGAGAGTATAACTCTGTTGTGGGTCATTTGTGAGACACAGTAAGTGCAGGGCAGATTTAACTTGCCATTCCGGTTTTAGGCCATCCTTTGTTTTGAACACAATTCTAAATTCACTTTCTGTTAAATTTTGACTGCTGCCATATGTATGAATTAGCAAAGTCTAAACAGCTGGATGAATGCACAGATTAGATGTGTAAGATTTATTCAAAGTCACAAGTGTCTGTGGCGATAGGAGTTTGAAATGTCTCTAATGGAAAAATGGCTCTAAGAGCAGCCAAAGCAACACTAGATTGATGAAAAAAAAGTTTCACGAAAAGTCAACCACTCAGTGAGAAGAGAGAGGCCAAAATCATTTGAAATGCCCTGAAAGGCTTTTGCAAAGGATAAGTCTAATAGGCCAGAAATTAAAGAGGACATATTATTTGCTTAAATAGTGGATTCTTCACATGATTCTGCCCGAAGCCACCGCATTTAACTGTGCAGGCCATAGAATGCACAACTGTTTAGTGAATGGTGCTTCCTGGATGTGAGGCCGGCTGGAGAATTCACCTATTCCTTTATGATTCTACTTTCAGCACGCAGTTATTTTTTGCTTTAGCCAAACATTTCACCTTAATGAAAGAGATACAAAAGAAGTACATTCCATTTCTATAAAGCACTACCATAAGTTGTGTTTTATAAATACAGAATGCACAGTTTAGTGAATTACAAATTTATGGTTCAGTGCATAAATCCCGAATGTATAATTTTGAAAAATCTCAACTATATTAAGGATATTGCTCTATTATGTAACAAAGTATATGCTGTCTTGTAATACTTTATATATTTAGAGTTTTTAATTATTCTAGTCAGTGAATTACATAGCTGAAATTATTCTACAATTGTTGAAAATGTCAATTCAGGTTAAGGTGACAAAACGACATTTGACTGGAATCTATTATACGTGACATTGTGGTTCTTTTGATTTATTTTTAGTGCTGAATGCAGATATCATTTATTTTAATATTCCTCTTCTCTGGCAATGTAATAAGAGCCTAGTAAGCCAAGACTTATAAATAAAGCATGTGCTCATTTCATTAATATTTTCATGATTAGCTGTTTGGGGATTTATGGATATGTTGTAGGGAACTAAGATTGAACTAGAGTATAGATTCCCCCCAGATAGAGCCAGGTGCCATGGACTTTTGTAAATATGAATATGGTATGTTGATTGTCAGATTTTTTTATTATAACTATAAATACTCAAATTCCCTTGTTTTATTAGTTCATGGATAACAAAATAAAATGAAATATAAGATTGCTTACTTAAAGGTAGCCCTCATAATTGTTGTATGGTGAAGAAGATATTTTTCTTTGCTGTAAATGTCTTTGTGTGTATGTGTGTGAGTAAAATGAAAGAGAAGAAAGCAACTCCCATTTGTTACCCTAATTTTTTATATTTTTTTGTATTCTCAAGTGCACGTACATGCACGCACACATGCGCACACACACACACACACACACACACACCCTTACAGCATTTGCCTAAGTCAAAACTGTTATTTTCTATTTTCAAGATTTTATTTATTATTTTTTTTAAATTTTTATTGTTATGTTAATCACCATACATTACCTCATTAGTTTTTGATGTAGTGTTCCATGATTCATTGTTTGTGCATAACACCCAGTGCTCCATGCAGAACGTGCCCTCTTTAATACCCATCACCAGGCTAACCCATCCCTCCACCCCCCTCCCCTCTAGAACCCTCAGTTTGTTTTTCAGAGTCCATCGTCTCTCATGGTTCGTCTCCCCTTCAAGATTTTATTTAATCCGGTTTGGGTTTATGTTGTTATAGTCTGCTAATGGTTAAGGAAGTCAAAGCATATATAGTTTTAACAGTGGATATACTACATGCCCTATGTCTCTGATAATTTGTGATTTCTCATTTTGACAGTTAAGCACGTTTTAATGCATAGAAATGTTTTCCTATGTTATTAAAATCATGTAAAGATATGATTCAATAAATGTCATGTAAAAATAAGTATTTGAATATAGACTGTAATTTATTTTAAAACAGTATTTAAAACAGTATGTTTATTTAAAACAGTATTTAAAACATAAAGATTCTGTTCCTTCAATTTTTATGTATTTGTGTCTACTCCATCTTTTATCAGCTGTGCATTTATCAACGGCAGTCTTAAAATCTACTTTTCTCTTCTGTAAAATGGGATGGCAATTCTCAGAGATAATACTTCAAATATTTAATGAGTAGAAAGATACGGAGCAATCAGAAGGAGTGGTGCTAATTACGTCCCAGTGGGCAAAGCACCTGAATGTCAGTCCCTATAACATCGACCTTACATGTGAAGTGAGATAAATGTGAGAACTAAAATAAATTAAATAAGACAATATATTGAAAGAACCAGGACACAGTGTTTAACAGAAGTTAGTCAAGTTAACAAATATTAGCTAAGTGCTTTATTCTCTTATTTTGCTGACCTCTTCAACATTAATTGAACAATGTAAATTAGAGAGCAAGGCATTTAAAAATATTTAGGATTGAATCAAGGGCTGATAAAATGGATGAAATAATTTTCAAATCTTGATTAAACCTGGCTAACGGCAAGGTAAACTAGTGCAAATAAAAAGTTTCTATGTGCTATGATGAAATTTATAATGTAAATTCCATGATAAATGAGGAAGTAGGAATCAATAAATTTTCTGCTTAATCGTGACCTCTCCTTGTGCTTATTTGCAATTCCGCAATTGCTAAAATAAACGTTGGTATGTTAATGCCTGTGCATAAAGCATATTCTAATCTCCCTGGAAAATCTTAGTGGAAGACACAGTGACTAGGACTGCATTTTCAGTCTTAAGTATATTCTTAAACACTAGTGGTTAAATTTCAAAAGCATTGTTAAAAAATTCAATGAAAATGACAGTTTATCTCAAAAGCAACTACAGGTCTTTCTTGACTTACTGTGGGGTTTTGTCCTGATAAACATATAAGTGTAAAATATAAGTCAAAACATGCACTTAATGCGCCTAGCCTACTGAACATCACAGCTTAGCCTAGCCTACAATAGCCTACACTTGGGTGAAATCATCTAACACAAAGCCAATTTATAATAAAGTGTTGAATATATCATGTAATTTATTGAATACTATACTGACAGTGAAAAACAGAATGGTTGTTAAGTGTATCCTTGTTTACCCTTGTGATTGTGTGGCTGAGATCTGGGGCTCACTGCTGCTGCCTGGTACCATGAGAGAGTATCATACTGCACGTCATAAGCCCAGGAAAAAAATCAAATTCAAAGTATGGTTTCTATTGAATGCATACGGCTTTTAAACTGTCATAAAGTTGAAAAATCTTAAGTGGAACCATTGTAAGTCAGGGACTGCCTGTACAGAGTTTACCATGGCAAAGTCAAATTAGATATTAATCACAAAACAATTTGTTTGGCTTTTGAAAGCGTTATTGCCCAGAATGCCATGACAACTTCTATTTTAAGACTTCTATTACCAGCTGTGAATATCCATCCTACACAGCAGTTTACAATCTTTAATAGCTGCTTATATCATTAAGTTTCTCAACTTGCAGGATTTTCTTCTTTTTTGTAATACATTTATCATTGGTTTACATAAAGTGAGTACTAAAGGAGATTTTATTAAATTTTCTGGTTAAATCAACAAAATGCTTAAGAATAACACTTTGAGCCTAGACCTTTTTTTTTTTTTTTTAATATTATAACTACCTGCTCTAAGAGACTGGTGTTCATAGAGATAGTGTACTTGTATGTAGTAAAGTAAAAAATGTGAAGTACCTCTTAAGCATTTTCATGTCTAGCATTGTTCGAGGAATGTTATTTTACATGTATAAATGATGAGAAAAGGAGCGTGGCAGAGATGTTCATCACATTCATTTATTTTGCCTCTTAGTTTCAGACTTCAATTCCCTGTGCTGTGAAATGTGGCTATATGACGAGTTCCTGACAATGAAATGTGGTTGGAAATGCTGCTGACCTCTTCCAAGGCTTGGCCCATAAAAGCCTTCTCTTTGCTCTTTATAATCTCTTTCACCCAATCTGCAGTGTATTTCACTAGTTATCCACATTTTCAAGATAGTGGGGCCACTGACAGCCTGGACTCCTGAATGATGATAGAGCAGAATCTTTCAGTACCAAAACAAAAATACCCATTCCTATTCCACAAGGTCATTGGAGCAATTTTTACATTCCCAGTAGTAATGCATGGGAATTCTCTTTCTTGAGTCTCAACTGAAAGCATGATGTCTTAATCAGAATCTCTTCTTTTGGAAGCCCTGACCTTAATTTTTGTCTCCCCAGGAATACGAGATTGCTGGAAGCTCTACCTAGGTTTTCAGCCTGTTAACTTTCACTCTGCTACTCTCAGTTTCTCATCCTGTGAAATTTTTGAATGAACAAATCTCGAATGAAAATGCACCTCAGAATACTGGGTGGAATTCCCATTATTCCACTTCTCTGGAATTCCCATTATTCCTAGGATTTGGCCTCACACTTTCTAGCTGTTTTGGTACCAAAATTCCCACTGTTCCTTGGAAGAATGCTATAAGATTGCTAAAAGCTCTGCTTAATATTCAGTTTCATAGATGTCACTTTCTTTTAGCATTCTTCTCTTAATGTATGCAGATTAAGAATCAGCAAATGTCTCAAGGCAAATAGAAAAGAAAATGTCAGGGGGTGCTGGGTGGCTCAGTCGGTTAAGTATCCGACTCTTGATTTCAGCTCAGGTCATGATCTCAGGGTCATGAGATCAAGCCTCACATCAGGCTCTGCATTAGTGTGGAGGCTGCTTAAGATTCTCTCCCTCCTTTTGCCCCTCACCCATGTATGCGTGTGCACTCTCTCTCAAAAAAAGAAAAAAAAAAAGAAAAGAAAAAAGAATGTCAGGTTCACTTCAGTGATTTTGCCCTTTCTCTGAGACCTTGACCCCTCAAATCCTGATGCCATGATTGCTTTATAATGTCATAAAAAAATCTATGTTTTTTGTTGTTTGTTTTCTATTTTGCTCTATTTCTATTTTGTTTGACTACTTTGGCTACTTTGGATAGGAGGTTGGGACTAAAACAAGCTACTTTGTATATCTAGAAACAGTGGTCTCTTGATTCTCTTTCAAATGTGTGTGACCATCTCTTTGTAGAGTGATGATGATAATTTACCTTAGTGCTGATATTGTGAAATGCATTTTTTTTAATCTGAGGCCATAAAATTGTATGCCCCCAACACTAGGCCCCTTCAGTGACTATATGGTCATGCTCCTCTGCATGTGCTCTGTGGTGCTCCTCATCTTCCCAATATTACCCTTGTAGTATCTTCCTCCCAATTTCAACATCCTTTAAAATAACAAACAATGGGTGGTTTTTAATAATGACAACGTGGAAATATAATGCACAGATTGGCAGTTATTCAAGAGGCTAAGAAAAAATTCTGATACTGAAAATTCGTACAATTTTAAATGAGCCTGGCAACTCTATAGGAGTTAATCTTCCCTCCATTTAGAGAAACCTGTAATATTGTTTAGTTCCATAATATCATAGTTACTACATGGTTTTTTTTTTTAACAAAGTAGAATTATACTTTAAAGGCATATTTTTCCAGCAAACTCCTCTAGGTTTACTTATAAAAATATTTTTATAATTTTTTAAAAAACATTTTAATGTTTATGCAATGCTAGACATGTAAACTTTTCTGGGCAAATTGAAGGTGTCAGGAATGTAACATGATAATTTGTATCTCCCTTTCTGTGGTTTGGTAAAGTATTAACTACATGTAATAGATGATTATAAGAAAACTCATGTGTGAAATGAAGTAAAAGAATGTATAATTTCTGAATTGCTGAAGAGTTTTGATGTGTCCTAGAGGAAAGATAGTTATCATTTTCACCTAGGTCACACACCCTCTCTTCTCTTAAGCTTTCTTGACCCACAGCTTTCTTGTGTCGAAATGTTATCATATTTATGAACATTTACTACATAAAGGATCATTTTAAGCAGTTAAGATGAATTATTATTTGAAAACCATGATTTATTAAGTTTCTCCAGACACGTAGATTTCATATTTTGTATTTTTCTTATTTGAAATCCTATATGTAGATTGCTGTGTTTTAAAGCATATTATATATATTGATTTTTTTATCTATTGCTTTGCAATAAACTACCCCAAAGCTTAGTGACTTAAAACAACAAGTTATAATTATCTCTCATAATTCAGTATGTTGACTGGGCTCAGCTGGGCAATTCCTACTTGTAGTCTCCTGTGGTCATAATATTGAAAGCTCAGCTGGGCTGAGTGTACAAGATGGCTCATGTACGTGGTCCATAGTTGATACTGACTATTAGCTGGGACCATTGACTTCTCATGACTCAGGCTTTTTTTTTTTTTCAAGGATTTTATTTATTTATTTGACAGAGAGAGAGAGATAGTGAGAGCAGGAACACAAGCAGGGGGAGTGGGAGAGGGAGAAGCAGGCTTCCCGCTGAGCAGGGAACCAGATGCGGGGCTCGATCCCAGGACCCTGGGATCATGACCTGAGCTGAAGGCAGACACATAACGACTGAGCCACCCAGGTGCCCCATGACTCAGGCTTCTCATGCATGTTAGCTGGGTTCCCAGAGGGAACAACCTGAGAGTATTCCAAGAGAGCAGAAGTAGAAGCAGCCTGTTTATTAAGGCCTGGGCCTGGAAACTTGTGCAGTATCAGTGCTTCCATATTCTATTGGTCAGTGCAGCTCAACAGACAGAGCCTACCCTGATCCAAGGAGAAGATATATAGATGCCACCTGTCAAAGGGAGACATGTCAAAGGATTTGACATATATATGCTCACATGTATATGTGTGTGTGCGTGTGTGTGTGTGTGTGTGTGTATTTATAATTACACAATAAACGAACCCATGGTCATTTTAAAATTTCAAATACACAAAGTAAAAGTGAAAACTTTCTCTTTTCCCCCTCCCCAAATCAAACTCTTTTTTCAAATGTTATTATTATTAGTTGGTCTTTATCCATGTGGATAATTGCTGGCTAATTGAATTTAAATTGAAAAAAATACATATAAAATTTCAAATCACCACCTAGTATTCTATAGTGTTGATATATTTATTTAATTTTATGGATGATAATTTAGATTGTTTATAGTCTTTGATTATTGCATGTAATATCATTCTTTTTCATTCCTCTTTGTACATGTGCAAAAGTTTCACTGAGATATGTACCCAAAGTGGAATTGCTAAGTTGGAGAATATTGACAGTTAAAAAAAAAAAAAAGATGCTGTTAGCTTGGTCTTCAAACAAGCAATGCCATTTTACTCTTTCTTAAGCAGTATATGAGAATCCCTCTTTTTCCTCATCATTGTCAACTCTGGATATTTTAAAATCTAGTGAATGAAAATGTAACTTTGTGTGTTTCAATTTTTAATCCATTGGTTATCGGTAAGATTATGTATCAAGTATGTATCAAGTCAATTTTGTGTTCTGTGAATTGCCTGTTTTTATAATTTTTGTTGCTTGCTCCATGCCTTATAACTCACTGGCATACATGTGTTCTCATTGTTCTCCATACGTGCAGGGAGGTGAGAGCCAGTTTCATGTTGATAAAGATTTGTGATCCACAGCATTGGCACTGGAAAAACAAATTGTGCATGGTGGAAGGTCAGATTGCATATGCAATATGCTAAGACTACCAGGCATTGGGGGCACCTTAGTGGTGAATTACTTAGGTAAAAGATGCCACAATCACTCACAGGTTATCTATGAACTTAGGTATGTATTTGTACTTATTTTTCAGTAATGAAATGAAAGCATAAACAAACAAATCTAAGTCATCATTTTTACCAGTATCTGAACTTGGATTCAATTTTGTGATCTGACCAATTTGTTTGATGTAGTCTATGAAGTAGGTAAGAATGACATTATACTTTAAATGGATGGTAAGTGGAGAAAAATAACAAGAAAAGCGTGAAATCTGAAAATAATGGATTTTACTTTTTTGTTGACATTCACTGCTGGGGGAAAGGACCTATAGTATTCCCGGTTGAGCAGCAAGCTCTTTCTGAAGGCATTTAGAGAAAGATTATGTTGGCAGAGGCTGATTAAGTGCTGTTGGGCCACTCTTTGTAGGGTTGTAAATGATAGAAGAGAAATTTTATAGTGGGAAAGTGTTAGATCCTGCCCCTCTAGCAAAGTGGAATGTTCGAGCATTGGCCTGGGGGCCTACAGCAAAGGAGACCATGCCATGGGTTGTCTCAGGTGTGATAGCCTCATGGACATGTCCAGAAACCTGAGAAGTTGACCTGGACTTCCCAGGGAAACCACTGCAACCTCCACACTCTGCTATCCCTCTGTAGCAGATTGCTTGTGGTGGAGGAGTAGCTTGGAGTCAGAATCCTCCTTCTTCAAGATATATGCCTGGCCAGTTTTCAGGGAAATTATAGGATCTTAGTGAAATCTGAATTTTGGGTAAACAATGAAAAATTTTAGTATAAGTGTATCTCCTGCAATATTTGGATATAATTATACTAAAAATGTTATTTTTTTTTGAATTTCAAAATTAATTGGCTGTTCTATATTTTTGTTTGCTAAATTTGGCAACCCTACCCCTGGTTTTTATTTCATGTAGTTTCTTCTCTCAGTCTGCACCTTTGGCAGAGTTAGAACTGGTGCAGAACAGAGAATTATTACCAATGTCACAATTCTGGAGTCCTTGTAGAAGTCTGTGGAACTTATCAAGTCCATTTAGGTCTTTGATTGTAGTCCCTGGCACTGTTCAAGATAGAATATGGAGTTCAAAGGAGAGTCTTGAGTCTTCCTCTGGTTTCATGAGTGTGTTGCAAGGATTGGGTCTATTTCCCCTCAGATTAAGAGATGAGATGTCAGTTTCAAAACAGTCTGCATCAGCAGTTCCCTGCAGTTTGCTGCCCCTGGTGCGGACAACCCATAATGGCACCAGCTGAGGGGAGAGAAGAAAAACATACATTCGTGTTATTTCCTCTATCAAGATATTTTACCCATGTGAGCGCTGACAGGAAGGGGGTCCATACCTCAGCCTTAGATAGTTTTCAAATAAAAATCACCAGACAACATGAACTTCTCTACTGAGGATTTAGTTTTATGGGACAAATATGCAGATCAGACCTTCTGAAATTGCCTGAGCCCCAAAATGGGAGTAAAACACAGCCAGGTTATGTTGAAAAGGTGAAAATATAAGGAAATTGGGATGTACAGAGTTCACAGCCTCTGAATGGAGGCACACCTGTGTTAGGAAGAAATGAAAGCCCCTACTTTTGCCTCTGTGTCAAATCTACACCAAAGGTTGAATGTTTCCATCAAAAAGAGGTAGAGTTTTTGATAGGTACAAACTGTTCATTTAATAACTCCAATGTGTCTTGTTACAAAAGCAAGCAGGATGTGTGTGGCCCAGCAGATTATCCTGAACTGAATAAGCTGTTATGCCATCGGACTGGCAGTAATAGAGACCAGGTTGCTGTTTGAAAGTACAGGTTTTATTATTATTTTGGTATGGCAAGGCCAACAGATTAAGAGACAACTGCCATTGAAAAGTTAGTTATACTCACACCATGCTATGGAGGACCATATGGGGAAGCACTGGTGTTACAGTTGATTAGGAAGCAGAGAGGAGAGGGGAAAATGGTGGGTATGGGCCTTTATCATGGTTTCCTAGGGAAGGAATGGGTGAGGTAGGGCAGAAAGGCTAAGCAGGCTTAGTATTGGTGAGTTTAAATAAATTCAGCAGGCTCAGGGGTATAGGGTTCTTGGCCCTGGGGTGTTTAGGGTTGGAGGATGGTGGCCTAGAGTGTGAAGCAGTTGGAAATGTGGGCTCTGGATTGGTTAGTTTGCATATGAGCAGACTGTTTTCTAACTCTAAGAATTAGCTAACTCTGAGAGGGAAGTCCCTCCTGGATTAGTAAGGCCCCAGGTGTCATAGCATCATAATACAGAAAATTTAAACATGGTTAATACAGTTGTCCAGGCACCAATGGAATGGTATAAAATAACTGATTTTAAAATTCTATTTTGTCTATCCCAATAGTGAAGTTTAGTTAGCAGCAACTTCCTTTTTTATAGAATACCTAGAGCTGAGTTTAGGTATAGCTCTGAGTTTTCACAAGGAGGCTGGAAAACTGGTTAGAACCCCAAAATTCTTATAGGAAAATATCAAATGAGATGCCTTACAGAGAAAAGACACCATTGTGGCTGGGTCTCACATAGAATATGAGTACAACTGGCAGGTGGATTTTAATTGTCTCATGACTAAAGGTTCTGAAAAGGGTGGCTGTACGGTGGTGGATGCCTTTTCAGGGGCAGAATTAGAGTGTCTATCTGTGCTTCTATAGATGCATAGAAATCATACCACTTTTGGTATATGAACAACCTTTAACTTTCACTTATCAAGAAAGCCACTTCATTGCCCGTGTTAGACAGAATTGAGCCTTTTCAATGACTTTGACTTTTCACCCACGATTCTGTCTTTTAGGAAAGATAATTGAGACATGGAATGTGATTCTGAAGGAGCAATAAAACAAAACTTCAATCAACACCGTTAGGCACTTTTCCTGTTAAACATTTTAAAGATTAATAGAACTTAAGAAAAAAAAGAGGAGGAATCCCATATTAACTTTTCCTTCATGGAAGTCACCAGAATATCAAGTAGACATGTGTCTGTGTATAGAACAAATACCACTTCTCTTTTCATTATGGCACTACCACTAATCCATAAATCAGAAATCCACAAATCAGGATTATAATGCTTTATCTGAGGAATGGTGGACCATGGAAAAGTGGTAAAAACTTACATAAGGTACAAAAACATCAACCTTCTAGGGTGGTTAGGTAATTATACCAAATGGTAGCAGTGGGGTAAGATACAATGACTGACTTTCACTGTAGAGGGGAGGATAGGAAAATGATATTGTGACATGTGCCCATTAAATAATTTCAGGGTAGTAGTCTTCTTGCCTGGTCCCTTTCTCCAGTCTCTGGGTAAAGGTAAAGGCCTGGAAAGCCCCAGAGATACTAGCCCTAGGAAATGAGGGTTTAAATTTACATAGCCATTGTATATAATTCCAGGTTGAAACCAGGCCAACCAGGTACGTGCATTGAATGAATGCAAAAAGAGGAAGAGAGCTGAAAATTGCATTCTTAGGTCAAACTAGCTGCAATGGTATGCATTCTGTATCAGAATAGAGCGACTCCCTCTGTCAGATATTGCCCCAGATATTCTGAACTGTAGGTTGAACAAACTGTGCCTGGTTTCCTGTTGCAAATTTTACTGGTCATAGCCATCATCAAGCTATAGTCAATCTGAGATTGGCTATATTCTTGCCATAGGGTAGGGAACCATGAGAACACATCCTTGTTAGTGAGTCCTACAGAGTAAATGTAAACAAGTCTTGAGGATCTGTCTGGTGAGGCAGGCCAGATAATCACAACTTCATAATTGAAAACTGTGAGATAAAATACATCATGTCACTCTAATAGCCTTACAAACTGAAAGAGTCCTATAATATAAAATGCAACTATATTCCTGCCCAGTTACAGAGTTGTCATTTGTATGCACCATCAGGAGTTAGAGGCTTGTTGTCAATGGGGGCTAGACACCCATGTTTACAATCAAGGGTAGAATCTTTGAAGAGTATGGCCAAGAGGGCCATTGCACCAAAACTTCCAGTAGCGTTATGATGTGGGAAAAAGATTGAACGTAGAAATATGTAACTATATTTTCTTATATAGTAAGAGGATGGGTCCTAGAATGTTAATAAGACCTCATTCCCATCCATTTATAAGAAACTCCATGAGGCATTAGTTCCTAACTGGTGCATTTGTCACTCCATTCAAGCTAAAACTACAGAATTTCAAGAGTACCTCCTTGGGGAAGTGGGAAGGACCTATCTGTCTTTGATTAGATTCCCCAGACAGAGAGCCTGAGGTAGGGATTCTTTTTTTTTTTATTATTATGTTATGTTAATCACCATACATTACATCATTAGTTTTTGATGTAGTGTTTCCATGATTCATTGTTTGCGTATAACACCCAATGCTCCATGCAGAACATGCCCTCTTTAATACCCATCACCAGGCTAACCCACCCCCCCCACCCCCCCAGAACCCTAGTTTTGTTTCTCAGCGTCCATAGTCTCTCATGGTTCGTCTCCCCCTTCAATTTCCTCCCCTTCATTTTTCCCTTCCTACTCTCTTCTATTTTTTTTTTTAACATATAATGTATGATTTGTTTCAGAGGTACAGATCTGTGATTCAACAGTCTTGCACAATTCACAGCACTCACCATAGCACATACCCTCTCCAATGTCTATCACCCAGCTACCCCATCCCTCCCGCCCCCACCACTCCAGCAACCCTCAGTTTGTTTCCTGAGATTAGGAATTCCTCATATCAGTGAGGTCATATGATACATGTCTTTCTCTGATTGACTTATTTCGCTCAGCATAATACCCTCCAGTTCCATCCACTTCATTGCAAATGGCAGGATTTCATTCCTTTTGATGGCTGCATAATATTCCATTGTATATATATACCACTTCTTCTTTATCCATTCATCTGTTGATGGACATCTTGGCTCTTTCCATAGTTTGGCTATTATGGACATTGCTGGTATAAATATCGGGGTGTACATACCCCTTTGGATCACTGCATTTGTATCTTTGAGGTAAATACCCAGTTGTGCAATTCCTGGGTCATATGGTAGTTCTATTTTCAACTTTTTGAGGAACCCCCATACTGTTTTCCAGAGTGGCTGCACCAGCTTGCATTCCCACCAACAGTGTAGGAGGGTTCCCCTTTCTCCACATCCTCACCAACATCTGTCGTTTCCTGACTTGTTAATTTTAGCCATTCTGACTGGTGTGAGGTGGTATCTCATGGAGGTTTTGATTTGGATTTTCCTGATGCCGAGCGATGTTGAGCATTTTTTCATGTGTCTGTTGGCCATTTGGATGTCTTCTTTGGAAAAATGTCTGTTCATGTCTTCTGCCCATTTCTTGATTGGATCATTTGTTCTTTGGGTGTTGAGTTTGGTAAATTCTTTATAGATTTTGGATACTAGCCCTTTATCTGATATGTCATTTGCAAATATCTTCTCCCACTCTGTCGGCTGTCTTTTGGTTTTGTGGACTGTTTCTTTTGCTGTGCAAAAGCTTTTTATCTTGATGAAGTCCCAATAGTTCATTTTTGCCCTTGCTTCCCTTGTCTTTGGCGATGTTTCTAGGAAGGCTTCGGCTGAGGTCAAAGAGGTTGCTGCCTGTGTTCTCCTTTAGGATTTTGATGGACTCCTGTATCACATTGAGGTCTTTCAACCATTTGGAGTCTATTTTTGTGTGTGGTGTAAGGAAATGGTCCAGTTTCATTCTTCTGCATGTGGCTGTCCAATTTTCCCAACACCATTTGTTGAAGAGACTGTCTTTCTGCCATTGGACATTCTTTCCTGCTTTGTCGAAGATTAGTTGACCATAGAGTTGAGGGTCCATTTCTGGACTCTCTATTCTGTTCCATTGATCTATGTGTCTGTTTTTGTGGCAGTACCATACTGTCTTGATGATGACAGCTTTGTAATAGAGCCTGAAGTCTGGAATTGTGATGCCACCAGTTTTGCTTTTCTTTTTCAACATTCCTCTGGCTATTTGGGGTCTTTTCTGGTTCCATACAAATTTTAGGATTATTTGTTCCATTTCTTCGAAAAAGGTTGATGGTATTTTGATAGGGATTGCATTAAGTGTGTAGATTGCTCTACGTAGCATTGACAACTTCACAATATTTGTTCTCCTAGTCCCTGAGCATGGAACATTTTCACATTTCTTTGTGTCTTCCTCAATTTCTTTCATGAGTATTTTATAGTTTTCTGAGTACAGATTCTTTGCCTCTTTGGTTAGATTTATTCCTAGGGATCTTATGGTTTTGGGTGCAATTGTAAATGGGGTCGACTCCTTAATTTCTCTTTCTTCTGTCTTGTTGTTGGTGTATAGGAATGCCACTGATTTCTGTGCATTGATTTTATATCCTGCTACTTTACTGAATTTCTGTATGAGTTATAGCAGTTTTGGGGTGGAGCCTTTTGGGTTTTCCACATAAAATATCATATCATCTGCAGAGTTAGAGATTGACTTCTTTGCCGATTTGGATGCCTTTTATTTCTTTTTGTTGTCTGATTGTTGTGGCTAGGACTTCTAATACTATGTTGAATAGCAGCGGTGATAGTGGACACCCCTGTTGTGCTCCTGACTTTTGGGGGAAAACTCTCAGTTTTACCCCATTGAGAATGGTATTTGCTGTGGGTTTTTCATAGATGGTTTTTATGATATTGAGGTATGTACCCTCTATCCCTATACTCTGAAGAGTTTTGATCAAGAAAGGATGCTGTACTTTGTCAAATGGTTTTGTCTGCATCTATTGAGAGGATGATATGGTTCTTGTTCTTTCTTTTATTAATGTATTGTATCACATGATTGATTTGCAGATGTTGAACCAACCTTGCAGCCCAGAGATAAATCCCACTTAGTTGTGGTGAATAATCCTTTTAATGTACTGTTGGATCCTATTGGCTAGTATTTTGGTGAGAATTTTTGCATCCATGTTCATCAGGGATATTGGTCGGCAATTCTCCTTTTTGATGGGATCTTTGTCTGGTTTGGGCATCAAGGTAATGCTGGACTCATAAAACGAGTTTGGAAGTTTTCCTTCCATTTCTATTTTTTGGAACAGTTTCAGAAGAATAGGTATTAATTCTTCTTTAAATGTTTGGTAGACTTCACATGGGAAGCCATCTGGCCCTGGGCTCTTGTTTGTTGGGAGATTTTTGATGACTGCTTCAATTTCCTTAGTTGTTATCTGTCTGTTCAGGTTTTCTATTTCTTCCTGGTTCAGTTTTGGTTGTTTATACATCTCTAGGAATGCATCCATTTCTTCCAGATTATCTAATTTGCTGGCATAGAGTTACTCACAATATGTTCTTATAATTGTTTGTATTTCTTTGGTGTTGGTTGTGATCTCTCTTCTTTCATTCATGATTTTATTTATTTGGGTCACTTCTCTTTTTTTTTTTTTTGATAAGTCTGGCCAGGGGTCTATAAATCTTATTAATTCTTTCAAAGAACCAGCTCCTAGTTTTGTTGATCTCTTCTACTGTTCTTTTGGTTTCTATTTCATTGATTCTGCTCTGATCTTTATGATTTCTCTTCTCCTGCTGGTTTTAGGCTTCATTTGCTGTTCTTTCTCCAGCTCCTTTGGGTGTAGGGTTAGGTTTTGTATTTGAGACTTTTCTTGTTTCTTGAGAAAGGCTTGAATTGCTATGTACTTTTCTCTTAGGACTGTCTTTGCTGCATCCCAAAGATTTTGAACAGTATTGTTTTCATTTTCATTGGTTTCCATGAATTTTTTTTAACTCTTCTTTAATTTCCTGGTTGACCCATTCATTCTTTAGTAGGATGCTCTTTAGTCTCCATGTATTTGAGTTCTTTCCGACTTTCCTCTTGTGATTGAGTTCTAGTTCCAAAGCATTGTGGTCTGAAAATATTCAGGGAATGATCCCAATATTTTGGTACTGGTTGAGACCTGATTTGTGACCTACAATGTGATCTGTTCTGGAGAATGTTCCATGGGCACTAGAGAAGAATGTGCATTCTGTTGCTTTGGGATGGAATATTCTGAATATATCTGTGAAGTCCATTTGGTCCAATGTATCATTTAAAGTCTTTATTTCCTTGTTGATCTTTTGCTTAGATGATCTGTCCATTTCAGTGAGGGGTTAAAATCCCCTACTATTATTGTATTGTTGTCGATGTGTTTCTTTGCTTTTGCTATTAATTGGATTATATAATTGGCTGCTCCCATGTTAGGGGCATACAATTGTTAGAACTTCTTGTTGGATAGAGGCTTTAAATATGATATAGTGTCATCCTCATCTCTTATTATAGTCTTTGGTTTAAAATCTAATTTGTCTGATATAAGGATTGCCACCCCAGCTTTCCTTTGGTGTCCATTACCATGGTAAATGATTTCCACCCCCTCACTTTCAATCTGAGGGTGTCTTTGGGCCTAAAATGAGTCTCTTGCAGACAGCATATCAATGGGTCTTGTTTTTTTATCCAATCTGATAGCCTGTGTCTTTTGATTGGAGCATTTAGCCCATTTACATTCAGGGTAACTCTTGAGAGACATGAATTTAGTGTCACTGTATTACCTGTAAGGTGACTGTTACTGTATATTGTCTGTGTTCCTTTCTGGTCTGTTACTTTTAGGCTCTCTCTTTGCTTAGAGGACCCCTTTCAATATTTCTTGTAGGGCTGGTTTCGTGTTTGCAAATTCTTTTAGTTTTGGTTTGTTCTGGAAGCTTCTTATGTCTCCTTCTATTTTCAATGACAGCCTAGCTGGATATAGTATTCTTGGCTGCATATTCTTCTCATTTAGTGCTCTGAATATATCATGCCAGTCCTTTCTGGCCTGCCAGGTCTCTGTGGTTAGGTCTGTTGCCAATCTAATGTTTCTACCATTGTAGGTTATAGACCTCTTGTCCTGAGCTGCTTTCAGGATTTTCTCTTTGTCTCTGAGACTGGTAAGTTTTACTGTTAGATGATGGGGTGTTGACCTATTTTTATTGCTTTTGAGGGGGGTTCTTTGTGCCTCCTGGATTTTGATGCCCGTTTCCTTCCCCAAATTAGGGAAGTTCTCTGCTGTAATTTGCTCCAATATACCTTCTGCCCCTCTCTCTCTTTCTTCTTCTGGGATCCCAATTATTCTAATATTGTTTCATCTTATGTTTTCACTTATGTCTCAAATTCCACCCTCACGATCCAGTAGTTGTTTATTTCTCTTTTTCTCAGCTTCTTTATTTTCCATCATTTGGTCTTCTGTATCACTAATTCTCTGTTCTGCCTCATTTATCCTAGCAGTTAGAGCCTCCATTTTTTATTGTACCTCATTAACAGCCTTTTTGATTTTGACTTGGTTAGATTTTAATTCTTTTATTTCTCCAGAAACAGTTTCTCTAATATCTTCCATGCTTTTTTCAAACCCAGCTAGTATTTTAATTTTTTTTTAAGATTTTATTTATTTATTTGAGAGAGAGAGAATGAGAGATAGAGAGCATCAGAGGGAAGAGGGTCAGAGGGAGAAGCAGACTCCCCACTGAGCAGAGAGCCCGATGTGGGACTCGATCCCGGGACTCCAGGATCATGACCTGAGCCGAAGGCAGTCGCTTAACCAACTGAGCCACCCAGGCGTCCCCCCAGCTAGTATTTTAAAACTGTCATTCTTAAATCTCGTTCTGACATCTTACTAATGTCCACATTGATTATGTCCCTGGCAGTTGTACTGTCTCTTGTTCTTTTTTTTTGAGGTGATTTTTTCCATCTTGTCATTTTGTCCAGAGGAGAATAGATGAATGCGAGAAAAAAATGCTAACAGGGTAACAATGACCCCAGAAAAATATACACTAAACAAATCAGAAGAGACCTGAAACTGGGGGAAAAGAAAGGGAAAGAAAGAAAAAAGAAAAAAAAAGATTAAAAAATATATGATAAAATATGATCAGGCTGGTATATAGATCAGTGCCACACACTAGATTTTGGGTTTATTTTGGTCTGTTAGAAGAATGTGTCTCCCAAAATTTTAAAGAAATAAAAACTTATGTATGTACAAAAATAAGGGTAAATACGATGAAGGGATGGAATATGAGTTTAAAGAGGAAAATTATAAAAGATTTTATAAAAGGAATTTATAAGATAAGAAGTTGGTTGAAAAAAGAAAGAAAAAAAAAAAAAAAGGAGAGAATGTGATCAGGCAGGAGACCAGAACAGAGCCATACACTAGAGATTTAGGGTATATTTTGGTCTGTTAGATGAAACTGTATCCCAAAATTTTAAAGAGAGAAATATATAGCTATACATACCAAAAATAAGGTTAACTACTTTGAAGAGATAGAAATGACTCTAAAAATGAAAAATAAAAAAGATTTTTAAAAAAGGGATTGATAAGATGTTGGTTGAAAAAGGGAAAAAGAAAAATTCAAAAAAGAAAAAAAGAAAAAGAAAGTTAAAAAAAATTAACTTTGAAAGACTAAAGAATCATGGGAAAAAAGCCATGAATTCTTTGTGCAGTATTCCTGTAGCACTGGAGTTCTGCCATTCTCAATTGGTAAACTTGGTCTTGGCTGGCTGTTCTTGCTGATCTTCTGGGAGAGGGGCCTGTTGCCGTGGTTCCCAAATGTCTTTGGCGGAGGCGGAATTGCCCCGCCCTTGCCGTGTCTGGCTAAGTCATCTGCTCGGGTTTGCTCTCGGGGGCTTTAGTTCCCTGGAAGCTTTCCGTATAGCTTTGGAGGACGAGAGTAAAAATGGTGGCCTTTCAATATCCGCTCAGAGGAGCGGAGAGCTCATGGGCCCCACTCCTCAGTGTGCCCCCAGAGAAAAGCAGTCAATCACTCCTGTCTCCCCGGTCTCAGTCATACTCCACGCTCACCCAGCCTGTGACCGAGCATTTCTATCTCTGGCACCCGACCCCATGTAGAGTCTCCAAACCCAGCAGATCCCTGCGGTGTGCTCCCATGCTGCTCCTCCTGGGGGAGGAATGGGAGTCTCCCCAGATCTGCTGCTTGTTGGGTCCCTGCTGGAGGAGCAGTGGCCCGACTGTGCTGTGGATCATGGTTTATGGCCACCCTGAGCTGAGAGCCTGCTCCTTGGCTCCATCTCTGCAGCCGGCTTCCCTGCTCCAATACCTGGGAACTCTGCTGCACTCAGGCACCCCTGGTCTTTCTGTAACCCTGAGGGTCCCGAGACCACACTGTCCCAGTGAGGGTCCCACCCCCGTGCTTAGCCACTGGAGCGACGTCCCTCACCGGAGCTGACTTGTAGAAGTTCAGATTTTGTGCTCTGCGGCTCTATCACATGCCAGAAGCAGCCAACGGAGGCCCCCTCCCCCCCATCTATCTTCCTGGATATGGCCTCGGATTCACTTCTCCACACATCCTACCTTCCAGAAAGTGGTCGCTTTTCTGTTCAGAGAGTAGTTGCTATTCTCCTCTTCGATCTCCTGTTGCGTTCGTAGGTGTTCAGAATGGTTTGATCCCTATCCAGCTGAATTCCTGAGACCAGACGAAATTTAGGTGTCCTACTCCTCTGCCATCTTGCTCCTCCCCTGAGGTGGGGATTCTTATTCACGTGATTTTCTTGGGAGAGTTTTCTCAGTAGAAGGGAGGTAGAAAGGGGAAAAATGCTAAGTAGAGTATGTGAAACTATCTTTATCCTAATCTCAAAGGGGACTCTGGAACTGAAGTATACCACAGAGTTGATTCAGCTTTGAGGTTGGTGAGGTGAGGGGTTGAGGGTGAGGGGCAGCTGTTATTTCATATCAGTTATATTTCTGGGAAGGGGAGATGGGGGCAGTTCACATTCCAAGGCACCTCCCTTTGGCCCAAGTCAGTTCTCTAGAGAAAGGGGCAGCATAAACAATATCCACAGCTACTTAGGATGTGAGTCATTACCCTGGTAAAGAGGATCTACATGGGCTTCAACAGCATTTGTATACCATCTAAGTAGTCTCCTTGAGTTTGTGCATATTTTTTCTTGTAGGTTTGCTAATTCTGTTTTAAACCAATCTGTTCATTATTACCAATATTGGTCCCAATCTAGCCTTGTTTTCTGGCCCGACTCTACTCTAATTCACCCAATTATCTTAATTTTCCTGCCAGTAACCTAAGGAGATTTTATTCATAGTTTGGATTCATGTGCCTTTGAGTAAAAGGAAAAATCTATCCACCAGTTTTATTAGGGACCATCTGCAGAAATCTTTTATTTCCTTATTCTCTGATGCTTTTTTCCTTCCCAGTATAGTTTAGATCTGTTTTTACCTGTGTCTTTAATCATTCTTGTACTTCTTTTCCATACAGGAAGAGAACTTGCTCATTACTAGCTCTACTTAAAATCACGATGGCTTGCTGATCGACTAAGATGAATTTTTCACCATGAGACTCAAAATAATTGATAGTTTCTTGACTTATTAACATATTTAAGATATGAAGATAAAAAAAATAAGTCATAGGGCACAGTGGGGGGAAAAAGATCCTCAACGAGAATGGTAAACAGAAATATCTGAACTAGGTTTAAGCATTTATATAAATAATTAGTCTTGAAAAAGTAATCTATTTCAGAACACCCCAAACTAAGTAATAAAATGTCTAAAACTTTGTATATCTATGCTAAAAAGTATCAACCTTTTTGAAAGTGCTATAAAATAAGAAAATGAATGTCTCAAAGAAAATAATAGCCAACTTCTTAAAATTTAATAAATTGTGCCCATATTTAAATATAGCAGCCTAATAATGTGTATATCTATAGTTGGGGCCCACAGACTTTTAATATTGTAGGATCCAAATAAGAACTTACCTTCTAATAATCATACCACAACAGTCAGGAAAATAGAATGTGTTACTAAAATCCTCTTCTATGTGAAGTCTTTTATTTTTAAAATAGTTCATATGGACTTTTTCATATACAAAATGGAGTAAGCCCACAACACATTTTCTGCCTATTTGGCACACTTCTTATGGAGCTTGAATGGATAGTGCTTTATCGAATATCACTGTGAATTATGTGTAGATTCCTAACTTCATGATTTTCAGATCTCTCTGGGTAAGTGAGGGTAATGCACCCTGATATAATACTCTTTGACTAATATACCTTCCTCAGGAGTGCGACTCTACACAGGATTTTGACATCAGGTGAAACCACAGGTTCCACAGTGGTTCGTTCACATTTGGTCTTTACATACATAAAATAAATGCTTTACCTTAAGCTATCTACAAGAAAAACTTTAGAGCTTGGGACCATTGATCATAGGCAGGTCAGTTTATCCAGTGTCAAGTGAAATTAAATCCACATGGGGCACTGGGATTTTCAGGGTAGAGTGATTGTGACTTGTTCTAGCATAGCAGTTGTCAACCTCGGCTGCATTTTGGAAACTCCTGCCAAGATTTTAAAATGAACTGCTTCTTGGGTCCCATCCCCACAGATTCTGATTTAATTGGCTTAGGTGTGGCCAGGACATTAGAATTCTAAAAATAACTCTGCAGGTATTTCTAATCTGTGGCTAAAGATGCAGTCTCTGGGGAAGTTCATATGCATCTGCCTGAGAAGGTATTAAGGACTCTGCTTTCCAGCAGGTAATGTACTTGAGTTAATGCACCAAAAAGAAGGGCAAACTTCATTAGGTTCTGCTATGAAGACTATTCTTTTAAGGCCTTAAGAGTTGAGAGATCTTTTTTTAGGGTGGTGAACATGTGGCATTTATTCTGTAAATGATTGTAGTCCTCTTAATTCTAAGAACCTGCTTGTACCTCTTTGCAGTAAGTGGATTTAAATATACGTTTCCAACTCTTAAATTTAGTTTTTTATGTCACGGATTATTTTATCTGCCACAGTATTTTTAAAAGATTATTAATTACCACTTTAGAGGTTATACCTAATAAATATTTTTCTCAAAGATAATGACAGTATCCTTTGATTAACATTGTTTTTAAATGTTTTTTTATTATCCCATGCAAACATAGCTAACACTTATTGAATGTTTACTGTATGCCAGTGTTCTAAGTTTTTATTTTACAGATGAACAAACAGGCAGAGTGAGGTTGTGGATATTGACAGTAGCTTCATTAAACATTAAGTGCATACAAAACTATATTTATAATCTCTGGTCAGTTATGGAATAACAAGCACAAACCTGTGTACCTATCAACAACCCAGCATAAGAAATACAGGAGCATTCCTATAGACAATATATTCTGTATCATTTCACATATATTTCTACAATTCTATTTCTTTATATTTTTGAGTTTCTTTGAAATCCCTTGTGCTCCAATCCTATTAACTTTCTCTTACCTTCCATAAATAACCTATGTCCTAAATATTGTTTATTTTCTTGCTTTTCTTTAGTTTAACACATACATATTTATCTCTAAAGAATACATTACTTGTATATTTTTAAAATTTGTATAAGTTAAAGCATTACATATGTACTGTTCTAAAATTTGATTTATCTAATAGTTTCTAAATTTCATTTTCATATTACTACCTGTAGCTGTATTTAATTTCTTCCTTTTATATTAATGTAGCACAATTTATGTTACTGCTTTTGATATGTATTTGGTGGTTTTTAGTTTGTTGTTTATTTGCTATTACAGATATTGTTACCATAAATATTGTTACCATACTATATGTCTCCTTGCTTTAGGGTGTATATTTAAAAGTGGCATTCCTGGGTTGTAAGGTATGCACATCTTCACCTTTAACAGATAAGTGCCAAGTTGATTTTCAAGTAGTTGCACCAATTTACCTTTTACTAACATTATTTAACAGTTCCAGCTGCTCTCCATCTTTGTCATTATTTCATCTTGTGAAATTTTGAAATCTTGCTTACCTGGTGAGTGTAAAATCTGATCTCATGATGGTTTTAATCTTCTTTAAAAGCTCATAATATAATGCATCTTTCATGTATTTAATGGTCATTTGTCTTATTTTCTTACATAAGAAGTATCATCTTTTCCTATTTTTCTATAGGATTTTGTCTCATTCATTTGTAGGTTTTTTTTTTAAGATTTTATTTATTTATTTGAGAGAGAGAATGAGAGAGAGAGAGCGAGAGCACGAGAGGGAAGAGGGTCAGAGGGAGAAGCAGACTCCCTGCTGAGCAGGGAGCCCGATGCGGGACTCGATCCCGGGACTCCAGGATCATGACCTGAGCCGAAGGCAGTTGCTTAACCAACTGAGCTACCCAGGGCGCCCTCATTTGTAGGTTTTTAAAAATTACATTTTCTGCATAAAAATTCTTTTGTTTTATGTTATACAAAGGTTTTCATGAAGTTTGGCTAATCTTTTATGAATATAGGCTCTAATTTTTAATGTAATGGCACTTGAAAATTATTTTTGTATGTTTTTACATTTATTTAAAATTTTCTCCCTCAATATCAGATATAATAAAAAAAAACATAGTTTATTTTTTTCTCAATATATTTCATAAGCTGAATCCTAAAAAGGATTTCTTTATGATTCACATCTAAAATTTATTGTTTCTTAGTAGAACTTATCTTTGATCCACGATTTATTTAGGTTTTCACTCTGAAATTTTTTAGCTGAATGGGAAGTTCTAGTTATCTTTAAATTTTTTAAAGTTAATTTAGAGCATGGTGTTTTATGTTAATCATTTTGAATTCATAGAAATTTATATAATTTTTCATTAATGTTTGATGCATGCTTAAACATAATTCTTGAAGGATATGTTCTTTATGCCTATTGTACTAAGCTTATTAATTTTGTTCTTCAATTTTTCTAATACTTTTTGGTTTGGGCTGATGGATCTATCCAAGATAGCTCTGTTAGAATCATACTGCTGGGGTGCCTAGGTGGCTCAGTCATTAAGCGTCTGCCTTCTGAGCCGAAGGCAGACGCTTAATGGTCCCTGGGTCCTGGGGTCGAGCTCTGCATCGGGCTCCCTGCTCAGCGGGAAGCCTGCTTTTCCCTCTCCCACTCCCTCTGCTTGTGTTTCCTCTCTCGTTGTCTCTCTCTCTGTCAAATAAAAAAAATAAAATCATACTGCTGTGGTGAATTTGTGGATTTCTCTTTGTAATTCTATCGGTTGTTTTACACTTTACAAAGTCATTTTCTGCATAGAAATTTAGAATTAGTTTTTCTTATTGGAGAAATCGAATGATTGTCAATATATGACTCCATTTATTTTTAATACTGGGTTTTTTTTTGTTTGTTTGCTTAAAGTCTAGTTTTCTAAATTTATGGAGCAGTACTTTCTTTTGGATAAAATTTTCCTGCTATATTTTTGTTTTTTAAAAGATTGCAGCCTGATAACTTATTTTTCATTGTGGGCTTGACATGTTTTTTTTTTTTGTATATTCTTATTTTTCATAATAACTATACATTTGGATTTATACATTTGGATTTATTCCATAATCTTTCTTTGGACTTTATGTAAGGTCTCCTTCTAAATGCCCTAGTAGATGGTCCTAGTTTTTGTTTTTTGTTCTCCTGTCCTTGGCAGGCATATAAATGCAAGGTTCAGAGCTTACTTAGCTAGGCTAGCTGAAATTGCTAAAAAATTACAAAGAAGTAAGCAAACATGTTGGTGAGTAAAATATTTCATCTTACCCCAGATTTACTTAGGAAACTCTAAGTACTGAGTAAATTGAAAGATGTTAGTTTAAAAAAAAATAAAAGTGGATGGGGTGCCTGGGTGGCTCAGTAGGTTAAGTGTCTACTTTGTGCTCAGGTCATGATCCCAGGGTTGTGGGATTGAGCCCCATGTCAGGATCCCAGCTCAGTGGGGATTCTGCTTCTCCCTCTACTGCTCCCCCTGCTTGTGCTCTCTCTCTCAAATAAATAAATAAAATCTTTTAAAAAATCTAGTTTAGAACATATAATTGGTTTGGGATACTGAGAAACTGCATGTTTTTATGAAAAAAGCTTTTGAATTATTGGTTATATATTCATGATTTGACTAAAAACAATTATGTGTGCTGAAGTTTTCTTACTAGCTTTGTAAAGTGGAAATGCTGCTGGCCACCCTTCCTTGCATTCAGTTCTCTGCCATTCTTGGGCACGCCGCTGCTGCTTGGCCCAGTTTTATGGCTGTTTTCTACATGCTGCCATCTCTGGGCTTTTCTCCTTTGTTCTGTGCCAATAATAACAGCTGCTGCTCTTTGTTGCCTGCTTTCCCAGATGTTTTTTATATTTAGGATGGCAACAGGAGTCAGAATAAGCTGTGTCACTGATTTTAGAGGGTTGATAAATGAACAACAGAAAGCTAGACCTGGAGTACTTCACTAATGTTCTCACCACTTTCCAGTGGCCCCTAGGGGTGATTTTTGTTTCCCAACCTCCGTGGATTCTTACTTCATGACTTGGCCTCTTTTCATTCTCTTACTACACAACTGTTTCAAATTTTATTGATGAGCTACAATTCAAGAACTCTACTATAGGAGAAAACTGATATTACCCTTTCTTGTTTTCTCTTTTTAAAACATTGTGGTGCACTTTATTGAAATACACAACTAAATAGACAGCTTACGCTTTTATACATGTGCACCCAGATAGTTACCAGCCAGATAAAGCTTTTTAAAAACTTCATTCTGCAGAAGGTTCCCTCCTGTCCCTTCCCAGGCAATGTCTATACTAACTCAGCACCAGAGGTATTCACTGTTCTTTTATTACTACCAGCTAGTTTTGTCTATTCTTGAATGTGACATAAATGGAACATATGGTATTATTTGTGTGTGTGTGTGTGAAATTTTTTACCTATGTAAAACCATAGCCCTTCTACTTTGATGTGTGATGACTGGAAAATGGAAAGATAAGAACTAACAAAACTAAAACCCTGCTTACTTAAATGTGCTGGTCAGGATATATAGGCATGTACTTTTTATTTTATTTTTAAATTTAATTTTATTATTTAATTTTATTGTTTTATTTTATTTGACAGAGAGACACAGCCAGAGAGAGAACACAAGCAGGGCGAGTGGGAGAGGGAGAAGCAAGCTTCCCGCGGAGCAGGGAGCCCGATGTGGGGCTCGATCCCAGGACCCCGGGATCATGACCTGAGCCGAAGGCAGACGCTTAACGACTGAGCCACCCAGGTGTCCCTAGGCATGTACTTTTTAGTAAAAGTCCCTCTACACATGAGAGGGATTATGGACATGTCAAAAGTTATCATTACAATCGCACAACAAATGCATGTAGCTTAAGAAATGAAATAGAAACCAGATTTATGACTGTCAAATTAAACCTTACTTCAGATCAATAACAAAGTTGCAACTTAAAAGGAAAATGCCATGAATATTATCACATAACTTGCAGCAAGTTTAAAAGCAGAGGTAAAAATGAAATATGAATTTATGAAAATGGGGAAACTTGTATCAAGTCAAATTCATATTTAATCCTAAAATTTCCTAGGAAGGTAGAAATTGGTGCTCTTTGAATCTCTTTTATTAAATATCTAAACTCTTTAACTTGCCTGCAGAAATCTTATACAGGCTTAGAGAGCAAATATAGAAAGAGTATGTACTTTTCTGGGAGAGCTTTAACTACATGCATTGGTAAATTATTGTGTTTAACTCATGAAATATAGTGAAGGAAATTTTTTCTATTATTAAAGCATTACATTCTTAAAATACACAGAAAAAGTGTAAAATGCATCATCTCAGTGTTCTAGCATCTAGAGTATATTTTTGGTAAGTGAATTTAAAGGGTTAAATAAAATGGGTTAAGTAATACAGAATATGGACTTGTATTTTTTTGTGCAATCTTTCCATTACATTAGAAAGATATTCTTTTCCATTATCTCCCCATTATTTTTAATCTTTCATCTACGACACAAAATGTTTTTTCTCATCCTTTTCTATGCTTTAAGTAATATTCTCAGGATTAGGAATAGCTCGGCCATTGCCCTTTAACCCTTCATTAGGATTTAATATAAGCAAATTTATGAATTAATTTATATTACTCAATTGTTATTACATAATATCTCTGAATTTTGAAGGTGGCTTTTCTGGAGATAAATGTTGAAAACAAAATTTGTTTTACACTTAAATTTAGAAAGGAAGTTAAAGGCAAAAATTGCTAATTTTATTCCTCTATGTTAGGCTGTATTTTAAGGGTCTCCCATAGAATAACACATAGAATTCTCACAACAACCCTCTGAGTTGTGTGTTCTTATGATTACAAATCAAATATTGATGTACAGAGATAATATGTCACTTCCCACGGTCATAGAGTTGGCAAATGGAGGAGCCAGGGTTCAACTTCACAGCCTGTTCTCTTAGCAACTCTCTCAACTTCAAGTAATAAAAGCTTGGCAAATTTGGGAAACCTTTCCTATTGTATGCTACTATCATACCAGTATCTTCTCTGACCACCATGGCAGGATATTAGAAATCAATAACAGGAGGAAAACTCATGAATACATGGAAATTAAAGGGGAAAAAAGAAGGCTCTAGACACAAACAAAAATGAAAATAAAATGTAACAACACTCATAGGATGAAGCAAAAGTCATTTGAAGAGGGAAGTTCATATCAAGAAATGCCTACATTAAAAACAAAAACAACAACAACAAAATTCAAAGAACTTAACTATATACATTTCCTTTTCTCCACATACTCACCAACCTGTCATTTCTTGTCTTTTTTGATACTAGCTGTTCTGACAGGGTGAGAGTCTCATTGTGGTTTTGACTTGCATTTCCCTGATGGTTAGTGTTGTTGAATATCTTTTCATGTGTTCATATTTATATTGGAATCTTGATAGGGATTGCATTGTATGTGCAGATGGCTTTGGGTAGTATGGACATTTTAAGAATACTAATTCTCGTCCATGAATAGGGAATACCTTTCCATCTATTTGTGTCTTTTATATTTTTCATCAATATCTTGTATTTTTCAGGGTGGACATTTTTCACCTCAGTTAAATTTATTTCTAAGTATTGTTCTATTTTTGATGCTATTGTAAATGAGGGTTGAATTCTTCATTTCTTTTTTATATAATTCATTGTTAGTTTACAGAAATGCTACTAATTCTTGTATATTTATTTTGTATCCTGGAACTTTTCTAAATTGGTTGATTAGATGTAACAGTTTTTTGGTCGATTCTGTACGATTTTTCACGTATCAGACAATTTTACTTCCAATCCGATGACTTATTTTTTTTGTTTTGTTTTGTTTTTGAACTGATTGCTATAGATAGGACTTCAAGTACTATATTGAATTAGAATAGTGAGAGTGAGCAACTTGTGTTGTTCAGCTTGGAGAAAAAGATTTCAAACTTTCACCACTTTCATCACCTTTGTTATGTTGAGGTACATTCCTTCTATACCTAATTTGTTAAGAGTTTTTGTCATGAATGGATGTTTTTTTTTCTTTTATTCTATTAATGTAATGGATCACATTTATTGATTTGCATATGTTGAACCATCTTTGCATCGCACCATTCGATCATGATGAACAATCCTTTTAATGTGCTGAATTCAGTTTGCTAGTATTTTATTAACAATTTTTACATCTATATTCATCAGGGATATTAATCTGTAGTTTTCTTCTCTAATAGTGTTGTTTTCTGCCTTTGGTATCAGGGTGATGCTGCCCTGGTAAAATGAATTTGGGAGTGTCCCCTCCACTTTGATTTTTTGGAAGAATTTGAGAAGGATTGATATAGTTCTTTAAATCTGTGGTAAAATATACCAGTGTAGCCATCTGGTCCTGGCTTTTTCTTTGTTGGGAGATTTAGGATTACTGATTTAATCTCTTTACTAGTAGATTGGTCTGTATAGATTTTCTTTTTTTTTTCTTTTAAGATTTATTTATTTATTTTAGAGAGAGAGAGAGCATGTACAAATGGGGGGGAGGGGAAGAGGAAGAGAGACTCCTCAAGCAGACTCCCTGCTGAGTGCAGACTCTGACATGGGGCTTGATGTCACAACCCTGAGATCATGACCTTAGCCAAAAATCAAGACTCAGCCCCTTAACTGACTGAGCCCCCCAGGTGACCCTAGATTTTCTATTTCTTATTCAGTTTTGATAAATTATATGTTTCTTTCTGATTCAGTTTTGATAAATTGTATGTTTCTAAGAGTTTTTCTATATCTTCTAGGTATTCCTGTCATTGATTTATTGTTGTTCATAGTAGCCTCTTATGATCCTTTGTATTACATGGTATCAGTTATAATATCTTTTCATTTATAATTTTGTTGATGTGGATCCTCTCTTTTTTCCTTGATTAGTCTAGCTAAAGCTTCTCAATTTTGTTGACACTTTCTATAGTTTTCCATTTCATTCATTTCTTCTTTAATCTGTATTATTTTTCCTTCTACATTTGGGCTCTGTTTCCCCCATCCAGTTCTTTGATGTATATAGTTAAGGTCTTTGAATTTTGTTGTTGTTGTTTTTGTTCTTAATGTAGGCATTTCTTGATATGAACTTCCCTCTTCAAATGACTTTTGCTTCATCCTATGAGAGTTGTTATGTTGTATTTTCATTTTTTTTGTGTCTAGAGCCTTCTTTTTTCCCCTTTAATTTCCATGCATACATGAGTTTTCCTCCTGTTACTGATTTCTAATATCCTGCCATGGTGGTCAGAGAAGATACTGGTATGATTTCAATCTCCTTGAATTTGTTAGGAGTTGTTCTGTAGCCTAATACATGGTCTATCCTAGACAATGTTCTATATGTACTTGAAGAAAATGTGTATGCTGTCAGAATATTCTGTATATGTCTCACAGGTCCATTTGGTCTGTAGTTTTGCTCAATTTTACTGTTTCTTTGATTCTCTGAATGATCTATCCACTTTTGAAAGTGAGGTATTAAGTCCCCAACTCTAATTGTATTGCTATTTATTTCTCCTTTTAGTTTTGTTAGTTTTGCTTTATATATTTAGGTGCTCTGATATTGGGTACAGAAATATTTATAATTATTAATCTTCTTGATAGATTGACCCCTTTGTCATTATATAATTACCTTCTTATTTTCTCTTTACTATTTTTAAAGTCCATCTTTTCTGGTGTAAGTGTAACTACTCCTGCTTTTTAGTCACCATCTGCTTGAAATCTTTTTGCATCCCTTTAGCTTAAAAACAGACTGAGAGTAAAGTAAGTCTCATGTAGGCCCCATATTATTGGATCTTATTTTTTAATCTACTCAGCCATTCTGTGTCTTGATTGGCTAGTTTTATCTGTTTACATTTAAAGTATTTATTGGTAAGAACTTACTATTCCCATTTTCTTCATTGTATTTTGGCTATTTTTTAGATCCATTATTTCTTGTTTCTTATTTTACTGTCTTTTTTACGTTTTAATGTATTTTGGTATCAGTAAGCTTTGTCTTCTTGTCATGTTCTTTTGTGTAATTACTGCATGTTTTTCCCTTGTGATTACCATGAAACTTATTTTTATATATGGCATCTTAAAATTATAACACCTTATTTTAAAGTGACAACAACTTAACTTTGATAGCATTCCTAAACTTTCAGTTTTATATCTCTTTCCTCTCTCTTTTTTTGTTATTGTTACAGTTAACATATTTTTTATATTGTGTGTCCAGTAACATTATTGTAGTTATAGTTATTACTCTTTCTGTTTTTAACTTTTAAACCAATTGTAAATAAATTATGCACCAACATTACCCTGTTACAGAATCTAAATTTGACTCCATGCTTTTCATTAGTGGTGAGTTTTGCATTACCTTTTAATGTTTTTATGACGTTAATTAGTGTACTTTTACTTTCAAATAACTCTCTTTGACATTTCTTATGTAATGCAGATTTAGTGGTGATTAACTCCCTCAGCTTTTGATTACGTGGGAAAATATTTCTCCTTCTATAGTCAGCAATGCTGTCCTTCAGCATTGAGTCGAATTCAGTGCTGAAGAAATTGAATTCTTGGTTGACTTTTTTTGTTGTTGTTGTTTAATTTCAACATTTCAAATACATTATCCCATTTTTTTTTAGCATGAAAAATTTGTTGAGAAATTTGCCACTTGTTTTATGGGGGTTTCTTTTATGTAACTTCTCTTTTCTCTTGCTGCTTTCAAAAATTTTTTCTTTGTCTTTGAGTTTTGGCAATTTAATTATAATGTGTCTTGGTACAGCCCTATTTAGGTTCAAACTTTTTTGGATCTTTTGGGCCTCATGAATCTGGATGTCCCTTTTCCTCCCAGATTTTGGAAGTTGTCAACCACTATTGTATTAAATATACTTTCTGTTCTTTTCTTTTCTCCTGCTGGAATTCCCATAATGAGGATATTGTTTCTTTTGATTGAGTCCCATTGGCTTCCTTTACTTTTTTCTCCTCTGGGTGGATAATTTCAAGTGTCCTGTCTTCTGGGTCACTGATATTTTCTTCTGCATTATTGATTTTGCTTTTGAAGCTCTCTGTTGGGTTCTTCAGTCATGGCATTTTTCAGCTCTGGGATTTTTTTCATAATTTTATTTAGTGGTGTTTTGGTGTGTTCTTGTACTTCACCAAACTTCTTCAAGAGGATTATTTTGAACTCTTTGTCTAAAGTTCATAGATCCCCATTTCTTTAGGATCAGTTATTGGAGCTTTTTGTGCTTCCTTTTGTTTTGTCATGTTTGCCTGCTTTTTCATGATCCTTTTTTTTTTTTTTTTTTTTTTTTTTTGGCCCCTGCAGATTTGAGTAAATGTTCTCCTCTTCCAGACCTTACAGGTTTACTTAGGCAGAGACAGTTCTTCACCAGTCAGCTCACTTTGGGTTTCTGGACATGTTTGCTGGTAATATCCTTGGGGAGGTGGGGCTTTATATCAGAATCTGCTTTGGGGTCAGGACACTGATTGTGCTCTGAGGTTGAGGGAGAATGGTACCACTGGCTGAAAACAGTTGGGTAAGATTGCTGGCCTGGTTTCCTGCCCAAGCGAGACTGTAGGATAGGCTTGGTGGTTGCCTGAGTTCTTTGGTCAGCCTAGTGGTCAGAACTTGGCATTTTATTCAGTAGTAGGTGGGGTTATAAATTAGCTTCCTGGCCCTAGCAGAGCAGAACAGGCTCCAGGGAATCTCTGTGGTTTGGGGACCTAAATCAGAAAACCATGCAATGAATTCCCTGGGCAGACAGGCTACCAGTTTTGCTTTGCTGAAGGGGAAAGCCACAGAATGTATTCTCTATTCAAGTTAAACTGTGAGCAGGTCTTCTGGATGGGCTATGCAATTTTCCGTGTGTCCTGAAGGCTGTATTCAGCAATAGGCAGGGCTATGAATTAGTTTCTTTGAAGAGCAGAGTAAGAGAGCTGGCTCTAAGTTAGTAAAACTCTTTATGATCTTAAGTCAAACTAACCCATGCCCCAAGGTTCCTGGCTGAACAGCGCCCCTGGCTTAGCTCTGCAGATGATTTGTTCTGTCTGCCAGACTCGCCACTCAAGTGTACCTGGGATACAAAGTTTTCCATGTATTCTGCCCATGTTTTCTGGTTGGGCAGGGCTCAGGGGCTGCCCTCAACAATAAAAATGAGGCTATGAACTAGCTCTTTACTGGGCTAGAATAGGAAGACCAGCTCCAGGAAGACTCCCTGGTGTTCCTGGTCAGGATTTCTGGTCGGCAGGTGTCAAGAGCTACACTCAGCAGTAGGCTGGGGTATGTTTCAGCTCTCCTTGTCTGTTGGGGGGGGCAGACCAGGCCCTAGAGCCAAAGAGGAGCTTGGGTTGAATACCTGAATCAGGAAGACTTACATCTCATCAAGTTCCCTGGTCAGAATTCATTACCATCTTGGCTGTACAGATGAGTAAAACTACTGATTGGGGCTACTCTTTGGGCAGTGAAAGTAGAACTTGGTCATCTAAGATCTGAGTGCTGGCTATTGGAAGCCTCTTCTCTATCACAATCAGATTCCCAGTGGTCAAGACCTTCATATTCCCCAACCATCCCCATGTGGCAAGATCCCAAGAAAAGACTCATAATGCTGAGGGAGGTGGATGTTTCCCCTGGGCTCTTTTTTCCCACTAGGGAAAGGGTGATGTGGTCAGCCCTCTTACCCTTCTAATGCAGTCTGTACTACAGTGGTATGCTTCAGCCTTATTCTCGCATTCTCAGATTTTCTCAGTGATGTCTGGTCCATGAATAGTCACAAATTATTCTTGTGAAAGGAAGCAAAGTTAGGAACCTATGTCACCATCTTGGTGATGTCCCTTACTAGATGGTTTCTTTATATATTCATTTAGGAACCCAGCCTAATGGAGGCTCTACCATCTCCAACAGAGCCTGCATACATCACTTTGGAATTCAATATTCAGCATGATTTTGAGGAAAGATCAAGACTAGAGGATATTATAAGGGATTTTTATGGGACAAGGTTGCTTAGAGGTTGCTTAAGAACTTTGGCCCACATTCCATGGGTCAGACCCCACTCACAGGGACATAGATGTTTAAAGATGACTGACTGAGAAATGTATTGTCTACTGGAGCAATTGTTACAAGCATGAATGAAACACAATGAATAGGGAGCAAGTTGTGAGTAAACAATAAGCCATCTTTGCTATGGGAGATTTAGAAATATATCTTCTGTAACTGTAGACTGGACAACTTGAATAAGGGTTTATATAACTATATTAGAATATTCACGTATGTAGCATGTTCAAATATATTATGCCCTATCTGAAGACAGTTTCTTGTACCTGAAGAGAATGTTATATTTACCTAAATGTATTTAGCTAGAAAAAAGGTGCCAGGGAAAATTTTAGTATCTCTAGCAGTTTCTAATAAAGAACCTATACAGACCAGCAGAGTTAAGCATCTAGCCCTCATGATAATCATATCTTTATAGGAAAATAAGATTATAAAGTGAGTCTCACCCAGATTGTATAATTGCATATTTAACATATAATCATCTAATAATGACACAAGACTTCCCACATAATTTTTCTTATAGGGAAATGAGATACTGCTGGCTAACAAGTATTTCTCTGTTTTGCCTGGCTGTTTTATTTTTCTGTGTAAAATAATTCATTAAGATTTTTGTTAACCCATCAAACTCTTATGAAGTAAATTAGCATAGGTTTTAGGATTTATAGCACTAATTTCCCCATCTGATTTCTAAATCAATTGGGAAATAAGATCAATAGAGTAAGATAGATAGAGATCAAATATGACTGTTTCTCTAGTTGATATAGTTAATATTGGTATATATCTGCAGCCAAGTAATATGCTTTATTTTGAAGAATTAAACAGCTTCATCCAGCCAATCAAAGCAATGCTGAAAGTATGAAGACCACCTTCTATAAATCCTTCCCTATATGGCTTATGGTACAAAGAAGCAAAACATAGCATTGGGCACATGGTGGCATTTCATTCTTAAAGAAAAAACTGGCAAGTCAGAGAAGTTATCCATTTGCCATAAGGCAGAGTGAGAAAGAGAGACAGAGAAATGCTAGGAGAATTAAGCTCGAAGAGCTCTCCCTGTGACAGGTAACTAATTTGTTTGAAGCAGACAACAGCAGTGTTTTCATACTCTAATTTAATGAATCAGTCTCCTACAGATAAATGGTAACTTGTGAGTGTACATTTTTTATTGTATTCTTAAAAATATAAATAGATGCTTTTTTTTTTACATTGACATCTAAACAGTTAAATCTCTTTATTTCTAAAGCCAAACAATTAAATCTCTTTACTTCTAAAGATGATACACATGGGAAAACAAAGGGAATCAAAGAAAAGTGTGATTAGATTTATAGAAAAAAGTAAATATAAGAAAAAATATTAACTGAAATAGAAGAATTTCTAGATCAAAAATACAAAAGAGTTTCCAGGAAAAGTTTGTATAAAATGATGAACACTGATGTATATGTTAATAATAATAATAAACTTGAAGGATCAGGGATGAATCCTATGATATTCGGATGGAAAAATCAAGTTACGCAGAAGGATGAAGCCTGAAAAACTGGCTTCATTATTCTCTTCAGCAAATTTAATGTCAGCCAACAGTTGAACAATATATAGAGTTCCAGGAAGAAATACAACCTAAAAATTTTTTTTAAAGATTTTATTTATTTATTTGAGAGAGAAAGAGAGAGGGAAAGCACAGAGGGAAAGGGGAAAGGGAGCAACAGACTCCCTGCTGAGCAGAGATCCTGACTGGGACTCGATCCCAGGACCCCAAGATCATGACCCCAGCCAAAGGCAGATGCTTAACCCACTGAGCCACCCAGGCACCCCATAACCTAAAATTTTATATCATTTTTATTTAACATATGAACAAGTCTTCCTTAACATGTATACATTCAACATATGGAGCCATCTATAAACCTTCCTGACAAAGAAAAATTACTTGACAGAAATATATTATAAATATAGAACTCTGGGGATAACAGACATAGATATAACAGTAGTTTAAACCTTGGTAATAGAAAAAAAACTTGAGAGATAAATGACAAAAAATTGGAGAGGCTATAATGTTCCTCATGTTCTTAAGTGTCGTTGGAGGGGATTACACATTTTTTAAAGTTGTAAATCAAGAAATTTGCTCATATATCTGTATCTATATGTATATATAGTGTCTATATAAGTTTATATATATAATGTTATATGGTACATAATAAAATGATTACTGAGGGTTCTATTTCAAGATGGTGGCATAGGAAGATCTTAACTTATATCCTCCTATGAACCCACCATATCTACAGCTACAGATGTAATAAATTTATCTGAAAAAAATAAAGAAAAAGAAACCTTTCTGAGCAACACTTACACATTAAGCAAAAAAACAAAACAAAACAAAACAAAACAAACAAACAAAAAAACACCTCACTGAAGTGCGTAGGAGAAGCTAACACACAATCTTGCTTTAAACCCCACCCCTGGAGTTGTGACCCACAATGGGGAGGTAACTGAAAACCCAGGTTCTCCCTGAGGAGTGAAGGGTTTGAACCCCACATTGGTCACCAACTTTTAAGATCTGTACCAGAGAGGTGGGCCCCCAAAACATCTAGCACTGAAAACCAACTTGGCTCATGTCCATGAAACCCACAAGGCCATAGTGAACTGAGAAATGGCTCTTAAAGGCCTTGCACTCTTGGACTCACCCATACCAGGGACTAGTGCAGAGACAGCCAATTGAAAAGTACACAGACTTTTTATGAAAGAGATTTAGTTGCTTATCTTAATGCATTGGCCTAAGGGGTAGGCAACGAATTTAACACATGTCTCAGAGCCACCTGGGGTACTTAGCAGGGATGGAAGCTGGCAGGTGCCATCTTTGTGCTCTCCTGCTCTCCTCCAGCTCACTAACAACTCCTAGAAGTGAGCTTATACCCTGTTTGGTGCTTAATTTTTACAGCTGCCACCAGTAGATACCTCTAAATTTCCTGGCTCATGCTCATGGGTCCCATAGAACTGTAACCAACAGAGGAAGAGTTTTCAACTAGCTACTACCCCAAAGAGACAGCAAGAGACAAAAGAGCCAGGAGTCAGTCTTTCTGTGAAAGAGGGCTATAGCTTATCTTCATAGAGGGCCAGAGGTGCAAGCTTCTAATTAAATATACCTGCCCTAGGGCCAACTGTAATGCTCTCTACAGATCTTGGAGGAGATACATCATATTTGCACTCTCCCTCTACCAGGCTCCAAAGAGCAAGTATGTCCCAGAAAGGAGCTTCTGTGTGTCTCCAGTGACTTGATTTTTGTGGCTGCCACTCAGGGGACACCTCCTAATCATCTACCTCTGGTGGCCTGCTGGGCTTATATTCCTGGGTCCCATGGGACTGTAATAAATTGAGATAAAGTTCTTGGCCAGCTACCATTCCTAGGGCACTGTGCAGACAGCAAACTGAAACACAGCCCCAGTCTTTCTATTCAAAGGGCCTATTTGCTTGTCCTAGAGCTTCAGCCTGAGGGACAGACTTCTGGTTTGACACACATCTAGAAACCTGTTAAGGTGCCATCTAGGGACAAGTCGGTAGACACCATCTTCATGATCTCCTTCTACCTCACTCTAGGTTGGCATTCCACCAAGGAACTTGTACTTTTATCTGACAGCCCAATTTCTATAACTACCACTCAGAGGACAGCTTTAGATCACCTGACTCTGACAGCCTTGGGACTTACGCTTGTGGCCCCACAGGACTATACATATTTGTACACTGTAAAAACTGAGTATCTGACTTCCAATCAACCTGAATCAAAGGGCTCACTCAGATCCTCTGCTTTGTGACAATGCCATGTTTTGCCACACACTCATCTACTGGGAGCCACTAAAAAAATTGACTGTATGGTCAATCACAAAGTATTGAGAGATAACAAAAAGCTAGGGCATGGTTGAATAATAAGTCTCATCTCATACACAAGGCTACTCCTTTGAGATGCAGAGAGGTAACAGTATATAGGAACAAACACAGAGGTAAGCAAAATGAGAAAACAGAGGAATGCATTCTGAAAAAAATGAAGCAGAGACAAGTAATTTACCTTATAAAAGTTCAAAGTAATTATCATAAAGATGCTCTGTGAAATTAGAATGAGTGAACACAATGAGAACTTCAACAAAAAGATAGAAAATATAAGAAAGTACTATATAGATGTAACAGAGTGGAAGAATACAATAACTGAACTGAAAAATGCAATAGAGGGTTTCAAAAGCAGACTAGATGATGCAGAAGAATGGATCAGTGACCTGGAAGACAGGGCAGTGGAATTAATTCAAATAGGCAAAAAGAAAAGAAGTTTAAAAAGTGAAGATAGCCTAAGAAAATTATGGGACAACATCAAGTGGAATAACATTTGTGTTTTAGGGGTCCCAGAAGGAGGATAGAGAAAAGAAGGGGCAGAAAATTTCCTTAACCTTGGGAAGGAAATAGACATCTAGACCAGGAAGCCTAGAGAGGCCCAAATAAGAGGTACCTAAAGGGATCCGAATCCAGATGCATAATAATTAAAATGTCAAAAGTTAAAGACAAGAGTCTTAAAAGCAGCAAGAGAAAAAAAAAGTCATTATATACAAGGAATCCCCATATAAATAGATGTGTTTTGTGTGGTTTTGTGCATATGTATGTTTAATGTAGGAAATTTTCAGGCTAGAAGGGAATGGCAGGATATAATCAAAGTGTTGAAAGAAAAGAAAGCTTAATACCAGGAATACTTTATATGGCAAGGTTGCCATTCACAGTTGAGGAGAGATGGAGTTTTCCAGACAAACAAAAGCTAAAGGAGTTCATCACCATTAAGCCAGTCTTACAAGAAATGTTAAAGGGATGTCTTTAAGCTGAAAAGAAAAGGTACTAACTAATAATAGGAAAATATATGAAAGTATAAATCTCAGTAGAAAATATAAATATACAGTAAAATTTAGAATAGTCTAATGTAAAGGTGGTGGATTAATCACTTGCAAAGAAAGAAAGAAGGCTAAAGACAAAAGTAAAAATACATAACTACATTAGTTAAGGAATATACAAGATAAAAAGATGTAAAATGTGACATCAAAAACATGAAACATAGGAGGGGAGTAAAGATGTAGAACTTAAGTTTGAATTCATTCTAAAGTTGTTACTAACATAGACTACTAAAAATATTTGTTATATGCAAGCCACACAGTAATTAGAAAGCAAAAACCTATAGTAGATTCACAAAAGATAAATTAAACGTTACTAAAGGAAATCATCAAATCATAAGGGAAGAGACCAAGAGAAGAAATTAACAGAGGAACTACAAAACATATAGAAATAAATTAACAAAAGAGCAATATGCACATACTTATTATTGATGACTGCAAGCGTAAATGAATTAAACTCACCAATTAAAAGAAAGAGTGGGGGAATGGATAAAAAAATAAGAACCATCTATATGTTCCTTACCAAAGACACACTTCAGATTTAAGGATGCACAAGATGAAAGACAAGGGATGGAAAAAGATATTCCATGTAAGTGGAAATGAAAAGGAAGGTGGAATAGCTATGCTTATTATCAGACAAAGTAGACTTTAAAACAAACACTGTAAGAAGAGACAAGGAAGAGCATTACATAACAGTGAAGGAGTCAATCCAACAAATGGATGTATCATTTGTAAATATTTATGCATCCAATGTAGGAACACCTAAATATATACATAAAAATTAACGTACCTAAAAGGTATGGTTTTTTCATCTTGAACATCCCAAATTTTATTTTTTTTTGTTTATGGAAAATATAACATAAAACAACATTGAAAACCATTTTGAAATAAAAATCATTTGTAACAAATTATAGCACATTTGTTTTGTAAATCACCTTCTGGTCCTTGACCATGGATATACGTATTTCACAGTTTCAAACATAAACAGTGTATCTGTCATTTGGCATGTTGCTTTTTATTCCATAATTTTTTTTTAGTATTTTCATTTTATTTTTTTCATATATTTGCTTTCTGTCAGAGAATATTCTAGTTGTTAGAGATAAGTGGTGAACAAAGCATTCATGGTAAATTAAACAAGTTAAACAAACTTTATGTACACTATACATATGTATGCATGTATTAGTAGGGGACTTAATATGGCACCTTTATCATGGATAGTTCATCCAGACAGAAAATCAAAATGAAACACTGGCCTTAAATGACAAATCAGACCAGATGGACTTAAAGTATACATAGAACGTTTCATCAAAAAGCTCCAGATATACATTCTTCTCAAGCATACACGATTCATTCTCTAAGATAAATCATGTTAGGCCACAAAACAAGTCTTAATAACTTTAAGAAAATTGAAATCGTATAAAGCATTCTTTTCAACTACACCAATGTGAAACTAGAATCAATTACAAAATGCAAATTGGAAAATTCACAAATATATGGAGATTAAAAATATGGTAGTAAACAACCAATGAGCAGAAATGCAATAGAGACAAAAAATAAAGACCAATGAAGCCAAGAACTGATTCTTTGAAAATAAAAGAACTGATAAACTTTTAGCCAGATTTATCAAGAAAAAAAGATCCAAATAAATCAGAAATGAAAGAGAACAATCAATACCACAGAAATACAAAGTATTATGATAATATCAAAAATTATATGCTAACAAATTGGACAATTTAGGTATAATGGTACCTTTCTAGAAACACTGTCTTCCAAAACTGAATCATGAAAAAAATAGATATTTGAACAGACCAATTACTAGTAATGAAATTGATTAGGTAATCAAAAAATCTTACAACAAAGGTCTAGGACCAGATAAATTCACAGAAAAACTCTACCAAATATTTGAAGAAGATGTACTATCTATTCTCCTCAAGCTATTCCCAAGAAGAGAAGAGGAAAGAAAGCTTCCAAATACATTCTATAAAACCAGCATTACCCTGATATCAAAACCAGACAAGCATACTACAAAAAAATAATGAATAATAAGAAGAAAACTATAGGCTAACATCCCTGATGAACATTAGTGCAAATATCCTTCACAAAATATTAGCAAACCATATTCAATCAAAAAGGGTCATTCTTTAAGGACTTAGTGTGAGACCTGAAACCATATAAATCCTAGAAAAGAACATAGGCAGTAATTTCTCTGACATTGCCCATGACAACATTTCTCTAGAGATGTCTCCTGAGGCAAGGGAAAAAAAAAGTAAAATTAAACTATTGGAACTACATCAAAATAAAAAGCTGCTGCACAGCAAAGGAAACTATCAACAAAACTAAAAGACCTGGGAGAAGATACTTACAAATGACATATCTGATAAAGGGGCTAGTATCAAAAATATATTAAGAACTTAATTCAATTAAAAATGGGCAGAAGATATGAATGGACATTTCTCCAAAGAAGACTTCCAGATGGCCAACAGACACCTGAAAAGATGCTCAACATCACTCATCATCAGGGAAATCCAAATCAAAACTATAATGAGATATCACCTCATACCTGTCAGAATGGCTACACTCAAAAACACAAGAAAGAAGTGTTGGCAAGGATATGGAGAAAAACGAACACTCTTGCATTGTTGGTGGGAATGCAAACTGGCACAGCCATGGTGGAAAACAGTGCGGTGTTTCCTCAAAAAAATTAAAAATAGAATTTCCATATGATCCAGTAATCACACTACTCAGTATTTAGCCAAAGAATATGAACACTAATTCAAATGGATACATGCACTTCTACATTTTTTGCAGCATTATTTCCAATAGCCAAAAAATGGAAGCAACCCAAATGTCCAATGATAAATGAATGGATAAAAAAGATGGGTGTGTGTATCCATAACACACACACACACACACACACACACACACACACACACACACTGGAATATTATTCAGCCATATAAAGAATGAAATCTTGCCATTTGCAACAACATGGATGGATCTAATGGTATAATGCTAAATGAAATAAGCCAGGGAAAGACAAATACCATATGATTTCACTCATAATGTCGAGTTTAAGAGACAAAATAAAGTAAAAAGAGGCAAATCAAGAAACAATCTCTTGACTATAGAAAGCAAGCAAATGGCTACCAGAGGGAAGGTGGGTTGAGGTAATGGGTGTAATAGGTGAAGGGGATTAAAATTACACTTATCAGTATACTGTACACCTGAAACTAATTTAACAGCATATGTTAACTATACTGGAATTAAAATAATTTTTTAAAAAAGGGTCATTCACCACAATCAAGTGAGATTTATTCAGAGATGCAAAGATCCTTCAATATCCTCAAATCTATGAATGTGATACATCACATTATCAAAATGAAGGATGGAAATCATATGATCATTTCAATAGATGCAGAAAAAGTATTTGACAAATTTCCACATACTTTTATGATAAAAATTCTCAACAAAGGGGGTTCAGAGGAAACATACCTCAACATAACAAAGGCCATATGAAAAAACCATGGCTAAGAGCATACTCAAAGGTGAAAAACAGAGAACTATCCCCCTAAGATCAGGAACAAGAGAAGGATATTCACTCTCACTCCTTTTTTTTGACATAGTACTGGAAGTCCTCGCCAGACCAATCAGACAACAAAAAGAAATAAAAGACAAGCAAATTGATAAGAAAGAAGTAAAATGGTCACTATTTACAGATGACATAATACTATACATAGAAAACCCTAAAGACTCTACCAAAAAATAATTATTAGAATAAATGAATTCAGTAAAGTTGCAGGATACAAAATTAATATGTAGAAATTGTTATTAGTGTATAGAAATACAACTAAAGTACCAGCAAGATAAATTAGAAGAATTCCATTTACAATTGCACCAAAAATAATAAAATTCCTAAGGAAAAACTTAACCAAGGAAATAAAAACAAATGGAAAGACATACTGTGCTCATGGATTGGAAGAAGAAATATTGTGAAAATGTCCATACTACACAAAGTAGTCTATAGATTTAATGCAATCCCTATCAAAATACCAATAGCATTTTTCACAGAACTAGAACAAATACTAAAATTTGTATGGAACCATAAAAAAACCTCAATAGCCAAAACAATTTTGAAAAAGAACAGAGTTATCACAATTGCAGATTTCAAGATATACTACAAAGCTGTAGTAATCAAAACAGTATGGTTCTGGCACAAAAATAAAATAGCCCAGAAATAGACCCATGATTATATGGTCAATTAATCTACAACAAAAGAAGCAAGAATATAAAATGGGGGAAAAGACAATCTCTTCAATAAATGGTTCTGGGAAAACTGGACCATTTTCTTACACCATACGCAAAAATAAAATGAATTCAAAGTCCTAAATATGAGACCTGACACCATAATACTCCCAGAAAAAAATATAGGCCATAATTTCTTTGATCATTCTTAGCAACATTTTTCTAGCTATGTCTCCTCAGGCAAGAGAAATAAAAGCAAAAATAAACTATTGCAGATCGTCAAAATTAAAAAAGAACTTTGCACAGAATAGGAAACAATAAAAAAAATGAAAGGGAACCTACTGAATGGTAGAAGTTACTTGCAAATGATATATTTAATAAGAGATTAATATCTAAAATATATAAAGAACTTATGCAACACAATACTCCAAAAAAAATAAAAATAAAAAATGGGCAGAGGACCTGAATAGATATTTTTTCAAAGAAGACACACAGATGGCCAACAGACAAATGAAATGTTGCTTGACATCACTAATCATCAGGGAATGCAAATCAAAACCTCAGTGAGGTATCAGATGGCATCTGTCAGAATAGCTAGACTCAGAAAAGACAAGAAATAACAAGTTCTGGTAAGGATGTGAAGAAAAAGGAGGACTTCTGCACTATTGATGGAATATAAACTGGTGCAGCTACTGTGGACAACAGCATGGATGTTCCTAAAAATTAAAAATAAAAATACAGTAATTCTACTGGGTATTTATCAAAAAGAAAACTATTTTGAAAGGACATATGCAGCCCTGTTTTTTGTAGCATTATTTATAATAGCCAAGATATGGTAGCAACCTAAGTGTCGATATTTATTTATTTATTTATTTATTTATTTATTTATTTATTTATTTATTTTTTATTTATTTATTTATTGAGAGAATGAGAGATAGCACGAGAGAGAAGAGGGTCAGAGGGAGAAGCAGACTCCCTGCCAAGCAGGGAGCTCGATGTGGGACTTGATCCCGAGACTCCAGGATCATGACCTGAGCCGAAGGCAGCCGCTTAACCAACTGAGCCACCCAGGCGCCCCTAAGTGTCAACTGATATGAAAGGATAAGGAAGAGGTCTCGCGTGCATGTGCGTGCGTGCATGTGCCTGCGCACATGTGCGCGTGTGCACACACACACACACACACACACACACATTGGAATACTACTCAGCTATAAAAAAAGGAATGAGATCTTGCCATTTGTGACAACATGGATGGACCTAGAGAACATTATGCTAAGTGAAATAAGTCAGACAGAGAAAGACAAATAACATATGGTTTCACTTATATGTGCAATCTAAAAACCAAAAGTGAACAAACATGAAAGCAGAAACATACCCATAAGTGCAGAACAAACTGGTGATTGCCAGAGGGGAGAGGTTGGGGGGACAGGCAGAATATGTGACATGAAGTGGGAGGTACAGGCTTCTAGTTATGGAACAAATAAATCATTGGGATTAAAGGTACAACATAGGGAATATAGTCAATGATACTGTAATAACCTTGTGATAGATGTTAGCTACACTTGTGAGCGTAGCAGATTGTATAGAGTTGTTGAATCACTGTACTGTATACCTGAAATTAATGTATCATTCAACTATACTTCAATATAAATAAAACATAGAACAAAACCATTTAGAAAGGAAAAGAGAGAGTACACAATGAATAAAATGACAGAATAAAAGCCAAAAATACATATAATAAATGTAAGTTGCATAAAATTACTTATTGAAACAAAAGTATTCCTCTATTGGAAGAGAAAACTAATCCAAAATATATGCTCTTGTATTAATGAAAAGCTAGGTCCATAACTCAGCTTTCCCATTTTTGAGCTATGTCTCCATAGGTAAGCTACCTTACTAATAAAAGTACATATCCCACTGGATTGTTCTGGAGATGAAATTACTGATATTGGTATGGATTACTGATATTGGTATGGTACTTAGGACAATGACTATCTGTTATAGAGATATTGTTAAATAAAATAAACAAGTAAATTAATAGGATGATTTATAAATTAACTATGAGGCAATGCATATTCTAGAAAAGGATATCTACAATGACTGGAAAAATGTTAAAGACATACAGTTAACAGATTACAGAATTGTATTATGTCCTTTGAAAGTCTCCAAGTACTAAAACAAAACAAAAACAAAAACAAAAAACACATTTTAACAATGGCACCCTCTGGGTTTTGAGATTGGCAAATTTGAAGTAATTCACCTGAATCAATTCTCTTGGTGTTACTTAAATTTTTCACGATGAGTAGGCATGGTTTTATACTAAATTTATGGAAGGAGGACACAGAATCATTTGAGGAAATGGTAATAAATGCACTTTTTTGGGCCATGTCTGCATGAACATCATCATGGCAAAATGACTTTGCTAAACTCCAACTTCCATTTTATTCTGCTTAGTTGCCTTGCCAACTAAGGAAATTTCAGAAGTTAGTGGATGCAAATTGGCTCATCAGAACATAGGCTTTTCTCACCTTTTCCTTGCTCGTCACTTCCCAAAGCCTATCCCCCACTCAACTCCTTATCTGTCATTTCTGACCATTAGCAATCTGCTCTATTTCTGTTTAGATTCTTTTCTATCTCATTTATGGAGGCAACAGATAATAAACATTGTGGGCTCTCGGAACAGACTGCTGGGTGTGAAACTTGGCTCCATCACTGACTCAATGAGTACCTAGATACATAGTTTTCCCTGTAAAATGCGAAGATAAAGGATGATACTTCCCTCAGATGGTGTTAAGAAAATTGAGTGGTATATAGCTATGTCTTTTTTCTTTCTTTCTTTCTTTCTTTCTTTCTTTCTTTCTTTCTTTCTTTCTT
>NW_027397066.1:115109536-115123508 GCF_003265705.2 Callorhinus ursinus | reverse complement strand
CTTTCTTTCTTTCTTTCTTTCTTTCTTTCTTTCTTTCTTTCTTTCTTCCTTCCTTCCTTCCTTCCTTCCTTCCTTCCTTCCTCCCTCCCTCCCTCCCTTCCCCCCTTCCTTCCTTCCTTCTTTTTTCTTTTCTTTTCTTTTCTTTTCTTTTCTTTTCCTTTTCTTTTCTTTTCCCCAATATATTTTTCCTCCTTTTCCTCAGCAGTCAATGAGTCATCAAAGATGCAAGAGTTCATCTTGTAATAACCAGTAATATATTTCACTGTTTAATCAAATCTTACTGTAACTCTGAAAGAAATGAGAAATCTCTGTCTACATTCTTTGTTCCTCACTTGCAATATGTTACCTGTGAAATGAGGATTTAGACTTGTCTTGAAGTTATCTTTCTTAACACAATGCCTCTTCAACCTGTTCTAACTTAAATTACTTTATTAATTCTACATTCTTAAATCCCAGCCCTTTATGTGTACCATAGATTTATTTTTAAAGGATTAATCATTTCTTTCTCCTGCATATAATCCATAAGTTCTCTCAAGTTTCTAAAATTTCAGTAAATGCAAGTGAAACAGGAGCTAAATCTTAATTAATCCAATTTAACCAGATCAGACAAAAAAAATTTCTATTGGACAATAGCTTTCTCTGCAGGTAAACCACAAGAAAGAAGAAATCATCAGTTTTAGTGCTCATTTATCCAAAAATATTTATGGAGAATCTTAATTATCAGTGACAGTTTGATGTCTGGAAAATTCTATAATCTTTTGTTTCTTTATAATTAAAAGAAATTGAGTAGTTATAATGCGATCAGTAAAATTTTAAAACAAATATAACTCACTGAATTTTATGATGATTAAACTAAATGATGCAATGAGAAATCACTCAACTTAATGTCTGGGATATATCAAATGCCTAATAATTATTTAGTTTTCTTCTCCCAGAGAATTGGCCCACACAACACATGCACATAAAACAGCCACACTCCCTACAAGGTACAAAGCCAGTAAATAACATAGCAGTCCCCAAACAAGATGATTCTAGCCAGAAATCATTTTGGGGAAATACAAAACTGCAATGCCTCTTTCCTCTCAGTTCTGAGAAATGTAGTTTTGATGGGGCCATCTCCCAAAGAGTGGCTTTTTTGGCTTTTGCTCTACCTTCCTGTTTGTCCAAACCCTATTTCCTGCCAATCCTATTTCAAGATTGACATGATTCCAGGTGCTATATCACTGCCAATTCTACATCTTACCTGCTACCATCACAGTATTCTAAGGACAGTTTATGAGAGAGACAAATCTCACCGTCTTCTGTGTCAATAAGCCTGCTCCTGTGGTCACCTTGGCTTTCACTTTCTTTTTGTTGGATCTGGCTCTACTTTTGGATTAGCTGTCTTGGATTTGAATGTAGAGCTTCTGAGATTAATACCATAAGCCTTACCTCCTAAATTACCCAGAATATTCTTTCCATTATATAAATGCTCATAGCATGAATGCCATTTAACAGACATTTAAGAAGCAAAAACTAATGATCAAGTATTAGGGATATAAAGATAACTAACCGTGACTGCCTGTCTTTAAAAGCTTCAGCTAATAAAATAACTTTCAGTGACTTTTTTCCTAATTGTTTTTGTTGTTATTCACACTCCTAAGAGAACAGAAAACCAGGGATCAGAAACTCCACTTGCATTCGGCCAAATAGCTGTACCAGATTTCTTAGCATAAGTGGTCAGGGGATATTGCTGGCAAAGAAGTTCAACAGAGTAGTAACAAAAGCAACATACAACATTTACTGAGAGTGTTTTACATGTATTAACTCATTTATTCCACATAATCATAGTGTGATACCAGATGAAATGGAAGCAGAGAAAAATTAACCCAGGTCATATAGCTAGCAAATTGGAGCCATATTTTGAACTCAGCTTCCTAGTACTGGAAAAAAATCACTCACACACATAAACTGACACACACACGATTACTAGTAATAGGTATAAATATACATAGAGATGTTACTACACTAGTGGAATGCTAGATCTTTACTATACTAGACTACTGCATTGCCACAATGGTATTCTAAGATTCAGGTACTACAAATTGAATCATATGGTACAGCCATTCCAATAAATATATATGGGTTTTAATTTCAATGAAGCTCTACATTATACAGTGTAAACATTTCCTGGATATATAACTGAAAGACCAGTAGCATGCAAAAGCCAACACATAGCATGTATATACTACCCATCCACTAAATTACTTTCTTGGGCTTATACTTTTGGTGTCTCAACTTGAAGATTACTATTCATAGCCACTTATCTTCCTTCACTTTAGACTTTCTCTAATCAAATATAAGAGTTCATGCAAGAATGTGAATTTCTTAAAATACTGGTATTTTAATGGTACTGTCCATTTATACACAATTTGCTTTCTGTGAGCATGAATTTTGTCGACATAACAAATATTGTATATTCCACCTAGTAAACTGGGAAAGAAAGAATTTTAATGAACTTCACAAGCTTTAGCACTGGAATGGGAACACTTTCAGAAGATGGTTATTTTTAGTGCAGAGATTATTTCAAATACCAGACATATACACGTATAAAGAGCTTACTATAATTTGTGAAATAGGTTTTATATTTCCTTATATGCTCCCATTTCTAGAAACTTATTATTACATTTAAATTGCTACAGAGGGGGTTCCCATGTAGGGGCAGCAATGCTTTTAGCTATTGTAGATGTTCTGGTATCAATGTCAAGCTTTATAGGTTGCTACTTACAGAGTTTTTCAGGGTTAACCAAAGTAGTCCAGAATCGATGGCCTAACACATTCTATATATTAGCCTTTTTAATACTGCACACTGATTTGAATTCTAGCTAAACTGAAAGTCCTGAATTCCAACTTTAGAAGAAACCAGAGCTATCTGAACTCTATTTTCTATACTCTTTAGAAAATGTATAGTGGCATTTTTTCCTCCCTCTCTTTCTAAAAGGTATTTCTTCAACTTATTTCTTCCCCAGTATCTATTAATGAGCTTTCTATGCCCAGCTGATTTTGAACAAGTTAAAAGTCTTATTGGGTATAACAAATCTCATGTTCCTTGGACTTCTATCCCTGTAATTAGAAATGTGGCACTTCAAATGTGAAAAATACCCATGTGTAATCGAGAATTTATAAAGCTTTGGAAAATAAGACTGTTTAAATATAAAAACATCTTGAGCAAATTAAGCCTCACCCTCACCTATGTGTTGACTGCTGAGTAACAGTAAATGCTAGAGCAATAATTGCCAAACTTTAGGGTGTCTATAACAATCACTCAGAGGGCACCTAGATGGCTCAATCTGTTAAGCCTCTGCCTTCCACTCAGGTCATGATCTCAGAGTTCTGGGATGAAACCCACGTCAGGCTTCCTGCTCAGTGGGAAGTCTGCTTCTTCCTTTCCCTCTGTCCCTCCCCATTGCTTGTATGCATGCTCTCTCTCTCAAATAAATAAAATATTAAAAAAACAATCACTCAGGATATACATAAATTCTGAAGGTATCAGATGACTCTGACACAAGTGTTAAGACCCACATTGTAAGAAATGTTTACTAGAAGATTAGGATATCCTCAGAAAATTTTAACCATCTAAAAATATAGAACATGCTAATAAAACCAAGAGAGAGAATAGACACTAATATCATTTTTTTTTGTCAAAAATGTGCAATGACCAGGAGCCTTTAAAGATATAATACTGTAAGTTGTGGCCAATTGTGGAAATATGCTCTTTAAGTTCATACTTGACAGAAAAGATTGCATATGGGGTTTGATTCTTGGTCTTTAAAATTTTACATGCTGTCTTGATTTGTAAATATGTGGTTAACTTTGCAATTTATTATTTAGGAACAAAACTGTCTTTTTTCTTTAGACTTACTCTGAATGCTGGACAATGTGGTTTTTAGTCCAGATGTTAGCTATAACTTGCTTACATGGAATTAACATACTGTATGTGGGCAGAAATGTAGGTGTTTTGCAGCTTACAATAAATTGGCTCACTTTTTAAATAGGAAAAAATGATCAGTGGATGTGACATAATCTCAAGAACTTCATTCAGCAGTCAACTTTAGCTATAAGATTTGACAAGCTTGGACAATATTAAGTTTTAAATTATGTCTATATTATGCATATAATTTATATAGCCTTATCAGCACAACTTTAAAGACTGTAGCACAATGGGCATCACAACAGAGTACATTAATCATTAGAATCTCAAGGAATGGAAAATGAAATCCAAAATGGATTTTTGTTGTTACTTAACCTTAAACTTTATAGAATATTTTAATCTAATAGGTAAGGCATGTGAAAGTGATTTAAAGCATTTTTAAAAATGTACCTTTTCAAAATATATAGTAAACTCTTTAATATTTGATTTAATAAATGCTTGGTATGGCTTAATTCCCCTTTAATAAGATAATGAGTCTTTTCTGAACGTGCTTCCCTATATTCTCATAAAAAAGTGCTCCAGAAGCATCTGCTATAGACTTGATATCCAAGAGACTGTCCTTTATGTGGAGTAATGAAAAGCCATCTGTCTCAGTTTTATAATCATTACAATTGTACTACCTAAAAATGAGATTTAAGATTTTCTTGGAATTAGAAAGTATGCCTTTCTGACTAACTTTTGGAATATAAGATTGTCTATTCTAAATGGAAAGACAGAATATTTGCAAAATAATTATCTTAATTTTCTCTTAGTTCTTAATATCTCCCTTATATTTTCTTGGTCAAAATAATGGAATAGTAATAAGGAATGTGATACTATTGAAAAACAAATCCTGTTTTTATACAATAAGGTTAACAAAACTTACAGTCATTGTATTTTGAAGCATCATTGCACTTGTCTTTTGGCTGACTTATGTAGTCCCACATCAGCAGACACAAATGCGTGTTATAGAATATATTTACCTCTATAGGAGAAATAACAATGCATATAAAAGAGCTCCTATTTTGCAAAGCATATCTAGTAATCTAAAAAATGCCAAAGAAATGAGTCAAATAAGAATATAGCTGGACAGTTGAGGTTAAAGATGCAGAACTCAAAGCTGTTGCAGTTTGAGTGGGAGCCTGGGGGTGGGGGGGAAGGACTGGATAGTAGGACAACTTTTATTCCCTGGAAGGTAGGGAATCAATTCCATAAAAACAGCTAGCTATCAAAATTAGACTTGACAAACATACCTCAGCACTATGAATCCAAGAGAACAAATGGTATATAAAAAACTATAGAGGTCAATTACACAGATATTATTTAAAGCTTAATCCAGAAGATGGAGAATAACTGTGAAGTCAGTATAGGGGATGATGAAAACACAGAGGAGTAATTCAGTCTGGAGATTTGTCTATTGTCGGATGTCGGCAGGACACATGGGGAAAAAGGTCTAGCCTTTCAAGGAAAGAGAATAATGGAGAAGTGTTCTTACTGACTACTGTAAGATTGGCCATTCTTTCAAAAACACATTTAAAATTTGTTTTTTTTTCCTCTTCATAGAGTTTGCCAGGTTCTCTCTTTATTGTTTTCAATTTGATTTGTTGAGTTCTTTATATAGTATTTCTATGTTCATTTATACATGTGGTAAATATCTTCCCCTGTGGATGGATTGACTTTTAACATGTTTATGCTGATCTGAGCGTCCGGATTTCAATTTTAAAGTTGTCAAATGTATTGTTTCCTTAATGATTTATGCTATTTTGATTCTTGCCTAAAGAGTCCTTCCTTGCCCTACTCTCAGAGAGATTTTCTCCTATATTTTCTACAGTTTTCATATTTTGCTATAAATATTTAAGTTAAATTTTACTGCAATTGTTTTTGTGCATGCATATCTATATAGAGTGAATAGATCCAATTTTATATTTTTAAACACTAATAATCAATTTTTCAGAAGACTTACTGAATGTTTTTACATTTTCCACAGATTTAGAAAACCACCTCTATCAAAAAGTAAAACCTCGGGGCACCTGGGTGGCTCAGTTAGTTAAGCGGCTGCCTTCAGCTGGGGTCAGGGTCCCGCGGTCCGGGGATCGAGCCCCACATTGGGCTCCCTGGGCGGGGAAGTCTACCTATCCCTCTCCATCTGCCTCTCTCCATACTCATGCTCTCTCTTGCTCTTTCTCACTGTCAAATAAATACCTAAAATTTAAAAAAAAGTAAAATCTCACTATCGGGTTCCTTTTCTATTTCACTGCTTCCTTGTCCCTGCACTGTCCTAATCCCTTAGCTTTTCATTCTTATTTCCCTTCTCTTTATCTTCCCTGTATAGGGTTTCACATTTTTTAATGAATTCTTATGAATTATTTTCATTTTTTATAAAGATTTTATTTATTTATTTGATAGAGAGAGAGACAGAGCAGGAACACAAGCAGGGGGAGTGGGAGAGGGAGAAGCAGGCTTCCCGCTGAGCAGGGAGCCCGATGCGGGGCCTGATCCCAGGACCCTGGGATCATGACCTGAGCCGAAGGCAGCCGCTTAATGACTGAGCCCCCCAGGCGCCCCCTCATATTTTAAATTATTACATAATACTATTTTACTGTTGATCCAAAGAGGGTACTATATTCACATAGCTTTTCTTATACTATCTCTTAACCTATTCTCTGGCTTAATTCCCTATTGGTTTTCTGTTTCTTAATTTGCATTTGTTAAATCTCTGGCTAATTTTGGATAGTCTCTAATCCCTCTGGAAATCACCTAACAAATGTTTATTATGTTCTTGTTAACATTCTTTTTTCTTGGAAACATCCTTTTTGTATTCTCTCTTCTGCTATGCCTGGTATCTTTTTTTCCCTTTCTTTTTCTTTTTTTTCTGTTGCTGTAACTTCTTTATGGTTATTGATTTATTATGATTATTAATTTCTTCCTAACTCTCTTTTGGTAATTTTTATCTTTCTAGAAAATCACCTACTTCATATAAGCTTCTAAATTTACAAACATTAATTTGTCTATGGTATTCTCTTTAGGTTTATTTAAATCTTTATTTCATCCATATTAATACCAATTAAAAATTATTACTTTTTTTTCTCTGTTTTGCTGTTGGTTGACTATTACTTTACTTTTTACGAGGTGTGAGCTTTTGATTTGGCAGATTCCTTTTACTTCTTTGTATCCCATTTCTTTTTTATGTTTCAGTTTTTATTACTTATATGAACTTTCTTTAGCTGCATGATATTTCCTTCTTACATTTGTATATGTACACAAATATTTATTTCCAAATACACTTGGGAGGCTATGAACTACCCTCTAATTACTTCATTATACCTCACAAGTTTGTTTTTTTCTTACTATAAAGTTATGTCTTTATTTTTCCCCCTCGATAAAGTAAAAGGAAAGAGAAGGTAAATAAAGCTGGAAAGTAGAAGGCAAGGGGAGGAGAAGAGAATGAGGGCATCAAGTGATAATGCACTAGGAATATTTTCAGCTTCAAGTAAGAGACTAGCCAAATAAAATTAACATAAACCACACACTCACTTATTTTTTATTTTTTTTAAAGATTTTATCCGTTTATTAGAGAGAGTTAGAGTGAGCATAAGCAGGGGGGGCCACAGAGGGAGAGGGAGGAGCAGGCTCCCAGCTGAGCAAGAAGCCCAATGCGGGGCTCAATCTCAGGACCCTGGGACCATGACCCGAGCCAAAGTCAGACATGTAACCCGCCTGAGCCACCCAGGTGTCCCCAGTCACTTACTTTTTTAATAAAATGTTTAGAATTAACCACTGCCCAAGGTTTTTTGAGATACATTCATGTTATTAAGGACCAGGCTCTACTTTTCTTCTCTGCCATTTTTAGTACATTAGTGGATTCTCCCACAAAGTCAGCCATAGCTTGAAGCAGTAGCCTTACATGAAATAATCCTAGACAGAATTGTTCCATATTCTGGGGGAAATAGTGGCGTGCCTGGGTGGCTCAGTCAGTTAAGCATCTGACATGATTTCGGCTCACATCATGATCTCAGGCTCATGAGATTGAGCCCACACTGGGCTCTGTGCTCAGCAGGGAATCTGCTGGAGATTCTCTCTCCCTCTCCCTCTGCCCCTCCCCACCTCTAACATAAATACATATATCTTAACTCATCAGTCAATATACGTTTGTGGGGAATCCGGCGCTATACTATTTGTAGATGACTGCTTCTGGATCAGGGTTTTGTATATAGTTGAGGAGCTCCCTCACTGAGATATGTTGAAAGTCAGTCCTTGACACAAGGGTTTATAAATAAAAGTAAATTTTAAAAAAAATCCTTAAAAAGGTGGAAGGGGGGAAATAGCAGCTATATAGACAGCCAACTGTATCTGCCATAATACTAGGCATAATTTATTGAATAAGAAATAGATATGAAGTACTTTATATATATATACTTCATATACATATATGAAGTACTTTGTATACACACACACCCACCCACCCACACACACACACACACACACACACACCCCAAATAAATTTACTAAGGTTTTATAGAGGGGAATTACAAATAATGAAATAATTATTTTGGAAGAATGGGGAAGGGAAGGGAAAATAAGGAAGTTTGTAGATAAGCTATCGTCTTATTTTTTCAGAGTAAAATTAAATAGATAATGGTTAAAATATATTGAGAAATATCTATAAGAGAGGAGTATGGAAAGTTCTTCCTCATCCCATGGGTACAACTAGACAACACACTCACATCAGCATAAATAACCCCCAAAATGACTCAAGAGTGTCAGAATAAATTTTACAACTAAGGGTAGAGAAGAGGCCACCTCAAAGACAGTAGGAAGGACCGACACAAGGTATAGAACAAAATGGACGATGGCTGTCTGGTCATGAGAGCACTGGTGGTGCAGAGAAAGTCAAGAAACAGACTGTCACACCGGGAAGATGGATCCCCATAACATTTGGCTTTGAAAGCAAGAGGGGCAAATTTTTTGAGTTCTTACAACCATCAAGACTTAAAGCCTAGAATTTTAAAAATCAGCACACTTGGCTCTGGGAGAACCTGGAGGTCATTATGGAGTTGAGTCCCTGTCCCTAAAGAGACTGACATCAGCCAGTGCAGATGCAGTGTAGAACCAACAGTTTGAAAAACTCCTGGGACATACAAGAGTGAGAGTTATTTACTCATTTCAGCATGTCCTGGAGAGACAGGGCTCACAGGGAGACCCCTCCAGGAATAAAGGAGCTAGCAAGTACCATTACTCCCCAGCATAAACATGGGGCTAAATGCAGGAAGCAGCCTGGCATGATCACTCCTATCTAACTTGCTTACACCAAGCTCTGCCACCCTACACTTTGGTGGATATGCCCTTTCAAGTCATGCTTGCCTTAGTTCTGGTGTAGCAGGCCCCCTCCACCAGAAGATTAGTGCAAAAGCCCACAAACATCACATATCTCAACCCACACACTTGCAGCATTTTGGTTCTGGTGGCAACAGCTGCAGTCTCATTTCACAAACAGACCAGCACGCACCTTGTTAAAATATGTCCCAACCCTGCTAGGAACAAAACATGGCCACAGCAGGATAACCAGACAGAAAAGAAAAGCAGTCTAGACACAACAGCAAAACACATGTAACATACATAGGAGACACTGCCTGAAGCACCAGGCCCTGAGGAACAAGGGACATTGCACTGCACAGCACTACAGGACCTCTTTTTCATAAGGCCATTACTCAAGTCTAGAATATATTGTTGACTTTCCTAATACACAGAAACAGACAAAGAGAGTTAGATAAAAATGAGGAGATAGAGGAATATGTCCCAAATGAAAGAACAGGACAAACCATAGCAGGAAACCTAAGTGAAATGTATATAAGTAATATGTCTGATAAAGAATTTAAGGATACCCACTGGCCTTGAGAGAAGAGTGGACATCAGTGAGACCATTAAGAAAGAGATAAAAAAGAACCAATCAGAGATGAAGAACACAATAAATGAAATAAAAATGCACTTGATGGAATAAATAGCAAGCTAGAGGAAGCAGAGGTACAAATTAATGACCTGGAAGACAGAGTAATGGAAAGTAATCAGCTGAGAAGGCGAGAGAACAAAAGTATTATGCAAAACAAAAATAGACTTTGGGAACTCAGTGACTTCATCAGGCATAAAAACATTCACATTATAGGGATCCTAGAAGAAGAAGAGAAAGTAAAGGGAACAGAAAATTTATTTAAAGAAATAGCTGAAAATTTCCCTAATCTGGGGAAGGAAACAGATATGCAGATCCAGGAGACACAGAGATGCCCCCAACAACGTCAACCTAAGGAAGTTCACACCAAGATACATAGTAACTGAAATGGCAAAAAGTAATGTTGAAAAAATTTTAAAAGCAGCAAGAAAAAAGAAGACAGTGACATACCAGGGAAACCTCATAAGTCTATCAATGGAGTTTTCAGCAGAAACTTTGCAGGCCAAAAGAAAGTGTCATAATATATTCAAAGAGCTGAAAGGGAGGGAAAAATTTGCAGCCAAGAATACTCTATCTCTCCTTCTATTCTGATTTATAGCTTTGTTGGATAAAGAATTTCTCAGATAAACAAAAACTAAAGGAGTTTATGACTACTAACCCAGCCCTAAAGAAAGGGTAAAGGAGACTCTTTGAATGGAAAGGAAAGACCAAAAATAAGAGTATGAAAAATAAGTATAACTGTAAAAAAATCAGTCAAGGGGTTCACAAAATAAAAGGTTGCAAAATCTGACACCATATGCCTAAAATGTGGTGGGAAAAGGAGTAAAGAATGGGTTCAAACTTAAGTGACCATCAACTTAATATGCATCTTATATGCATAGGATGTTATATGCAAACCTATTGGTAACCACAAATAAAAAACCAATAGAAATACAAAGAATAAAGAGAAAGGAATCCAAGTATATCACTAAAGAAAACCAGCAAATTATGAAAGAGAGTGAGAAGGATCAGAGAATAAGTACAAAAACAACTATAAAACAAGTAACAAAATGGTAATAAATACATATCTATTGATAATTACTTTGAATAGAAATGAACTATATACTACAATAAAAAGATATAGCGTGACTAAATGGATAACAAACAAACATACAAACAAAAAACAAGACCCATCTATGTGCTGCCTACAAAAGATTCATTTCAGACTCAGTCACCTGCAGATTGAAAGGGAGAAGATGGATAAAACACTTATTGTGCAAACAGATGTCAAAAGAAAGCTAGGATAGCAATACTTAAATCAGACAAAGTAAACATTAAAACAAAGACTGTAACAAGACACAAAGAAGGTATTATGCAATAACACAGGGGACAATCTAACAAGAAGTTATAACAATTGTAAGTATTTATGTACCCAACACAGGAGCACCCAAATACATAAAACAGTTAACAACAAACATAAAGGAACTAATCTATAGTAATGCAATAATAGTAGGGGACTTTAACACCCTACTTATATCAAATGGACAGATCATACAAACAGAAAATAAAAAAGGAAACAGTGGTTTTGAATTACACATTGCACCAGATTGACTTAACAGATATATTGAGAACATTCCACCCTAAAACAGCAGAATACATATTCTTTTCAAGTGCACATGGAAGACTCTCTGAAATAGATTACATATTAGGTGACAAAACAAGTCTCAACAAATTCAAGAAGGTCAAAGTCATACCATGCATCTTTTCTGACCGCTATCAAACTAGGAATAAATCAGAATGAATAAATCAGAAGAAAAAGTCTGGAAAGAGCACAAATACCTGGATGTTAAATAACATGCTACTAACAATGAATGGGTGAACCAACAAATCAAAGAAGAAATAAAAAATTACATGGAGACAAATGAAAATAAAAATACAATGGTCCAAAATCTTTGGGATGCAGCAAAGTAGTTTTAAGAAGGAAGTTTACAGCAATTTAGGCCTACCACAAAAAGCAAGAAAAATCTCAAATAAACAATCTAAACTTACACCTGAAGGATCTAGAAAAACAAACAACCCCAGAACCAGCAGAAAGAAAGATATCATAAAGATTAGAGCAGAAATAAATGATATAGAAACTTAAAAAAATAATAAATAAATAAAAAAGAACAGATTAATGAAACCAGGAGTCGATTCTTTGAAAAGATCAACAAAATTGACAAATTTTTAGACAGATTCATTAAAAAAAAAAGAGGACTCAAACAAAATCACAAATAAGAGAGGCGAAATCTCCAACACTACAGAAATACAAATGTAAGAGAATATTATGAAAAACTATTTGCCAACAAATTGGATAACCTAGAAAAAAATGGGTAAAGTCCTAGAAACATATAACCTACTAAAACTAAAGCAGGAATAAATAGAAATTTGAACAGACCAATTACCAGCAATGAAATTGAATCAGTAATTTAAAAAATTCCCAACAAACAAAAGACCAGGGCCAGATGGATTCCCAGGCAAATTCTACCAAACAGTTAAAGAAGAGTTAATACCTATTCCTCTCAAACTATTCCAAAAAATAGAAACAGAAGGAAAACTTCCAAAATCATTCTATGAGGCCAGCATTACTCTGATACCAAAACCAGACAAAGACACCACAAAAAAAAAAAAAGATGCCAATATCTCTGATGAATCCTCATCAGAAGGATTTTGAGAAAATCCTCAACAAAATACTAAAAAAACAAATCTAATAATTCCTTAGAAAAATCATTCACAGTCAAATGGAATTTATTCCTGGGATGCAAGGGTTGTTCAATATTCACAAATCATTCAATGTGGTATGTCACATCAATAAGAGAAAGGATAAAAACCATATGATTATTTCAATAGATTCAGAAAGAAAAATGGAAAACATTTGACAAAGTACAACATCCATTCATGATAAAAACCCTCAACCAATGGGAACATATCTTAATAATAAAGGCCTAATATGTAAAACCCACAGCTAACATCATTTTATGTCAAGTAAATATGTTCCATTTAAAAAAATGATGTGCATAGCTTGTTTGGTCAAAACTTAGAATGTTTCATTTACTTTTCCAGAAGTCTTTCACTAAGAGAGAAGATTAACTGTCATCATACTAAGTCTTTTACTTCCTACTCTATGTGTATTAAAAAAGAAATCTATCCATGTCAAAATCCATTCCTTCCATTTTAGTTTCTTTGAAGCATTTCATAGTATCTCAGAAATTGATATGCCACCTCTTCAATTTGTATTATAATTCAGTGAGAACTCCATCACTTGACTTTGAAGTAGACTCTATTATATTTCCCAAACACTGATTCTCAAGCTAATTGGAAAGTCTACAGTGCAATACTGTTACCTTGATTCTCCTCTGTATCATCTTTGGCCCCCTTATTCTAGGTCTCTCTCTACACATGTGTGCATACACACACTTTCCTAAGTGATAGAATCCTTAGCTCAAGAATTCTTTCAATCCTCTATAATTTCTTTAAAGCATTCCTTGAAAATGAAGTGAATCTCTGACACTCGCTGGTAGTACTCTGTGTCTGCATGTAGCACAACACAGGCATCTTAGGATATCCTCACCAGAGGGTCACAGCTGTCTCCTGGTTTCATCAGGTCAGAATATTTTTAAAGAACCATCTTCATGAAACAAGACATCTAGTAGTACTTTCAGTATGGTCAATGGGTAGCAAGGACTGACTCCTGGGGACCAAGAGGATTTGTGTGCCTCAGTTCTAAAGTGAGCTTCAAAAATTGGGACTAGATAATACCTAAAGTCTTTATGAAGGGGCAGAACTGGTCCAACCACAGTCCAGCACTACCATTGTTTCCTTAGAAGTACAACTCTATGTCTAGCAACTGCCTTAGGGTCTTTCCAAAGAGGCACAGGAACTCTTCAAGATAGAGCCAGTATTTTTTTTTAAAATTTTTTATTGTTATGTTAATCACCATATATTACATCATTAGTTTTTGGTGCAGTGTTCCATGATTCATTGTTTGTTCATAACACCCAGTGCTCCATGCAGAACGTGCCCTCCTCAATACCCATCACCAGGCTAACCCATCCCCCCAC